>NW_027635989.1:0-58914 GCF_903797595.1 Erithacus rubecula | reverse complement strand
CGGGGAAAATATTTACGCAATTGTGAGATGCGAGACTTGGCTGTCTGTGCTTGATCTTCCAGCACACTTAGCACTGACATGATTTAGGATGAGGAACCTCTTCCAAGACTGTACTGCAGTCAGGCAGACTTTGTGAGTTATATAGGAAATGGAAAGATGTCCCAGCCCCTCATTTCTAGTAGAAAAATTTAGTAGAACTATAAACACCTTGAATATTCTGGTTGATGGAAATCTCTCTTTTGTGGGAGTCCAGGGTACCTCCCTGGCTCTTCTGGGGATGCAAAACCCGCCCTAGCAGACCCCTCTGAGACCCCTGAGTAATGTCCAAGAGTCACAGGGGCTGGATTTAGCCCTTGGTAAGGTTTGCCAACACTGGGGGAAGAAGCAATGAATATGAAAGTGAGTAGAGTATAAATTAGAATATTAGATTGTATAATAAGTAGGTTTTTGAATTGTTTATATTAAGGGCCATGTGGTCAAGGTGGAGGAACCTGGGTGTGGTGGGCTTCTTCCTCCTTCTTCTTCATGCCCTCCATGTTGAAGTTGCATCCTGGGAGCCACAGTTTGGATGGGGAAAGAACTGGACATTGTAAAGAGATTGCATGGCATTGGAAAGAATTTGTAAATATTGAATACGTAGTTTTAGGTGTAAAAATTTGGCACAGCCTGCCCAAGGGCAATTCTGTAACGGTTGCCTTGCAGAGTGGACCTGTGCTGGGCTGGCTGAAACATTTTGGAAGATAAGATAAATAAACAGCCTTGAAACAACACAAGGTTGTGTCAAGCTGCTTTCTTGCCGGTGACTCTGAGAGAACCCAGACTCCTGACAATCTGCATGTCCTCTCTGAGGAGGTCTCACGTCTAAAGAGACCCTCAGGCACCAGAGAAGTTGTTGTGTCCAAGTTACTGCTTAGATTGTTGACATTTTCCACTAATTTGCTAATCTACAATTTTTGTACCCTATGTGAACCAAGAAAACGTTCCTAATATGCAAAATAATTGTTTCGCTAATTATGGATTGCAGTCTCACCAGTGAAATGTTAGCCCAGCTGCAACACCATTAACACATAACTAAAATGATGAAGCTCATTCTCAGAATGATAAGATCCTGCTCCCAAGATCTGAAATTTGACCGTTTGGGGCTGTCTTGCAAGCTTAAGATTACATATAAGCATCCCAAGTGCTTTGGTAGGAGTATGATATCAAGGAGAAACATTATATAGATGAATTAATGTGGATTCATCCTTGCATGGATGCTACCAAAAGTCTCTTACTCTATCTTCAGTTCCACCAAATACCCAAATTTGCTGTATTTCATTTGAGAGATACATAGTGGTGGTGGTGTGGTGTGGTTGTGTTCTATGTTATGCACAAAACCAGCTCATTTGAAGACAATTTTATTTCAATTATGAAGAGTTAATGGGTGGTGAGCTGTCCATAACCACGAGCCTTTGACCTCCTCCTACACCCACAGCTGCAATTCCAGTGTTACATACAGTTCATTCCATAGCAGCAACGAGTTATTATTAACCCTAGATAAAGAGATATGGAACAGTAAGACTTACACTATACAACCATGCTAAGCTAAGAAAAAGCTCTCCATTTCATAGGAAAAAAAAAGTTACTGACTAAATCTTGATTTGGCTTTCTTCTGAGCTTTCCTGCCTTATACATAAAAGCAGAAATATAGGTAGAAATGGTAAAGACACTTGTGTATTTGGGTCTTCATTTCACCAAGTGAGTCAGACTGATGAGCAGTTCACCCATAGAAATGCATGTCTAACCGCTGGTGGGAAATATGTATCTTTGTTATTACAAAAAATTCTTCCCAAATTTAATTATACTAAATTAATGAGTAAATATATTAAACATGTTTTTCCTATATCCACCAAGCTTTGGATAAATTGGTGGTTTTTAACATGTCTAAGCCACTAAGAAAATAGCCAATATTCACTATTATTAAATGTGTATCTTTATATTAACCATACAGCTGAAAAAACCCAAACATTTCTAACATTATGATTCAAAAACTGACCCCAATAAATGAACTGGATCTCCATATGGTGGAGAGATTAGTACATGAGCAAAAAGAAACTATTTCCTATTTCCTGTAAAATTAAATTTAAAGTGTGAACAATGTCAAACTAAAAGCCCTGGGGAATCATTAGCTGCTTTCCATTGGTACAAAATAATTTCTAAAAGGATCTGAATGACCTGTGTGCCTCACAATCCAAGCCTACAGACACTGGCTGTAGGAATGAGTGAATTTTCAGTGAATTTTCAGTCTCTGGCACCACTGAAGTCAGCAGCCTTCCTTTCAATGGTACAGATAAGCAGAGATTCTGGCCCTGCATCACTCCTCCCTGCTGAGCCTGCCATGTGGACTGACAGTGGTGCCAGATGCAGTAGAGGAATAACTGCCCTCTCAGTGGGGCATAATCCCTGGTTTTCAATAATTCCTGTCGCATCTTGTGCCCTCTTAAACACTGCAAATAATTTCTGATAAACCCTGAAGTACTTTGATGCTTAATCCCCAGTCACAGCAAACACAAGAATATTCTGCCATGGTGAGATGCCTTTTATTTCTTCTTGCCAGGTATCATGCATTTATTACACTGCTGAGGAAAAGGGATTACATAGGCTGAGAATCTTGAACAACAGACCTGCTCAGACCTCAAGCTGTTGCTAAAGATGTCAGTGATGTAATTTGGATCTTTTCATATGGTTTTAGCCACAAGTCAAACTTGTATTTGCTTATTTATTTCAAGACCAGATCCAAATGCTAATTAAATGAGTAGTGTTCTGTTAGCAGCAGCATCCTGTGTCTGCTCAGCCATGTATTTACAAATAGTCAGTTGCTCCAAGAGTTTTTCAGAAGTGGCTCTGTGAATAATTGATGTGTTTATTAATGCAATACAACTTTACCAGGTCTTACTATAGAGTATGTTCCTGCTCTGGTAGCTGCCTTGAAAAATTAATTCAGTGCTGAAACAAAAGTTAAAAAAAGAAAGATCCTATTTGTGAAACTCTCTGTCTCGTTGAAGATCTCTTACTCCAGTGCAAGTTGATCCCAGCTGATAAAGTGAAATGTCCTTTGACCAAAAATAAGTCATAGAGGACTTGATTCAATAGATATTCAACTACAAATACATGGGACTACTGTTATCCATCTCAAGCCTGCACAGAATCAAGGTTTGCACATTGTAATAAGTGTCACACAACTTTTCCTGCAATGTGCATAGAAACCTACCTCAAGAGATTAATCTTTCACTGAACATTCAGTAGGAGTGACAGACATATAAGTTAGAATTGCCTTAGCAGTAAATTTCTCCTCAGTCACTCTGGTGAGAAGAGCACAGACACAATCACAGTGCTGCTTCCTTTGGGATGTGGGGGAAAAGAGGAGCTGTGGACATAACTATGAGTCCCACAACACTGTGTGAGCAGTCTCGTGGCATGGGCTCATGTGTCCCAGCTGAACATTAAATTCCTCAGGATCACCAGGATCAGCAGAGCACTGCAGTGAGCACTCCTTGTCCAGCAGAATGTACAATAAATTATGTTCATGGCTTGCCTGGTAATGATTGCACAATGAATAATAGTCAATCTCCAGCTTAATGCATTGCCTCACTGAGTGACCAGCACAAATAGCACAGTGACACCTCATAAGACTGTGTTTTCCAGATGTAGGACAGTGTCCAACTCTGCACATCTCCATGTGCCTTCCTTGGCAGGAAGAGCTCCATTAGCTCACCTCACACCTATGCAGGAGAGTTCTGGCGGTGTGGAACCCTGAATTTAGTTGCTGCAGATTGATTTGTGATGTTTGCCAATGACTGTCGTAAATGCAGCATTACTGTTTCTGTGCCATTGAACATGGCCTTCCCAAGAAAAATTTTTAAAGGGAGAAGAACTGTAGGCAAACTAAAATGCTTCAGAATGCCTGATTTGTTCATTAAGGATGTTCTTGCTTTATCATTTTGTAAATTGATTTGCACTTGAGCTTCCAGTCAAGGCTGGTCACTCATTAATCCTATTTCACATGCACAAATGAGTATCTGGCTTATGTCCTGAAGCCTCATTCTTCACATTTTATGCATATTTATCTACAAGACACACATGGAGAAGAAAGAGATTGAGCTCCATAACTACAGCAATCCCATCTATTCTACTCACCTAAACGACTGAAACAGCTTTACAAAAAAAGACAAATATTCTCCTGAGGATAGAAACGGAAACAAAACCAGTTTGTACTAGAATCCAAGCTCATGGGTACAAAGTTAGCAGCCCTATTAATCAGACCTTGCTGCCTATTTTAATGTGGACCAGAGAGAAGCCAGCCTTTCTTGGATCACCCTAAGATGCTCATCTGAACTCCAGGCACAACCTACAGTGCTTCAGACCCTGCCAGCACAATTCAGACAGTGAACCTGCATCCAAGGAAGCCATGATGGCACAAAGAAAGTTATAGCTGTAGACACACTCCCTGTAACTAAGCCTTCAACATTTGTTCCAGCCTTTAAATGCAAGGAAAATGAACATAATTCACAATTTCATCATGCCATAAAAAGTAGAATTGAAGTGATTTAACTGTATGTCCTTTACTCAGTACAGTCACTATGCTTTCCTTTATAAATGTTACTAACACAAATCATGAAAGCACTCTTCTTCTAAAGAATTATGTAAGAAACATAAATCTTTCTATTTCTATTTCTTTAATAATTTCAAGTACTAATGGAAATTTAGGGATGTACTCATAAAAGAACCTTTTTTCCTGTTGCCTGAGTTTCACGTGCAGCAATACAAGACTTACTGTGCTCCTATTTTCTAAGCTGCTAATAAAATTCAGTATTCAACAACCCAAAAGGATGTACATCAACCTGGATGTCACACCCCTGTTAGGGAAACATTAAAAGGAGCCTCTGCTGCTCTAATGTCTGTGAAAACATTTTATGAGCACGTACATAGAAACACAAACAAACCCTCAGAACTGAAAATCTATACTTACATTTTCACTCTCACTTTACTCTGCTGCCCATTTTAGAACATTTAGGGGTTTTTTGTAACCAGTGTAAAGGACAGCAACATCATTTAAAATCAAACCATCAGACCTGTGTTAATGGATTTATGGCTGAAGAAAATTGATGAGGTTGCAGACAGGTCCATTAATGACCATGAGAAATTGCAGCACAGGCTGATGCAGGAAGCCAGGAAAAGTTTCAATTGGCATTGTGAAGAACAGCTGGATTTCACAATCTGTGAAGGAGAGTTGCCCAAGTGATGGCCAGCATGAACAGGAAACCTGGAGGACATGTTGGGAAAGGGAATCTTGCAAAAGAAGAGCACCATCAACTTCAAATTTGACATTGGCCAAATAATGCCGTGCAAAACCCCAAACCTGGGACCAGATGTATCTAGATGGAATCAATGGGGAAGAAGATGACCAGAACTGAGTTGTTTATTTTGACAGGCATTGTACTGGAGAAGGTGAAGTGTGAGGACAACTGAGAGGCCTAAACTCACATTCAAGGCCTCCATGTCCTTTGTGACATCACCAGGGGGTGGATTGTGACCTCGTGTCTTACGTAATACGCTGTCTGTAACTGACATATTTCAATGGTCACATTCAATTGTGTCATCACTGGTGACAGAGGATGATGCTACCAAGTGATGATTGTGACATCAGAGGAGATGATTGCAGCATCACGCCCCTCGCTGCTGTATAAGGTGCCAGCACAGCCTGGTCAGACTGGCTTGGTCCTGGACTGCTGACGAGGATGATTGCTGAGGCCCGTGGTCCTCAGCTCTTCCCTAGGCATCTGTGACACACAGACATGGACAGGGATACGGATGAGGACATGGAATGGCCATCTGAGTCCAGCAGCCAGGCAGGGACAGCTGCCAGTGGCCTGGCTAAAAACAGCCCCTGTTACCCAATGGCTGTGGGTGGCCTCCTGCCTGAAGTCTGGGCAGGACTTTTTTGCCAAGAACAGCATCTCTTGGACCCAGTGCAGACCTGGCTGCACCAGCGTTTGGTGGGGATATACTGGAATCAGTGGTGGCTGGTGGAGAGTGCAGAGAGCAGCATCCTGCACAGCCTGTGCATCCATGGCCCTGTCGCAGAGGTCTTGATCCAGAGGCTGCAACATTTACTACAGGAGCATACAGGACCATTGGTCCACAGCATCATCTGTCTCATTGAGAGCTGGTGCAGTGAGAGGGCCAGGGACCTGCTGCACTCCCTTGCTGCCAGGGATAAGGGGGATGACCCTGGAGATACCTCTAGCTCCAACAGCTCGAGCTGGGGCTTGGGTCCAGCTGGAGCCCACAATGGTCCCAGCCACTTCCCTTCTGTCCCCATCCCCAGAGAGCAGATCTATCCCCAGGAGGAGCCAGGGCAGAGAGTGGCCACAGGTCCCTCTGCCCAGGGTTCCAGTCACAGCCCCTCCACTCCCAGACAGGACCACTTTTCTGTGGGGTCACAGAGCCACTCAAAGAGGAAGGCTCACAGGCCCCTGGATGCTCCCCAGCCCAGGAAGAAGCCCCGCTGGCAGCACAAAGGGGGCTGGGGAAAATCTTCACAGAAGAAAAAATAAATGTCTCATTCCCTGACACAGTCTCTGGGCATGTCTTTCTCCCCCTTGTCCTGGTGCCTTTCTCTGATTTCACTCCAAACCCTCAGCCAAGAGCCTGTGGAAATGGAAGAGTCTCAGAAAAAGCTCCGGGTGATGCTTCCAGAGGAGTCATGAGTTGACTCAAACTTCATCACAGATAAGAGGAAAGCTGATGAAGCCTGACACAATTTCTGCCTAAGCCATAAGTGAAAAAGGTACAGTTTGCTGATGATCAGCAGAGGAAAGGTACAACCTGAAGGTACAACCAATTAGAGCTTTTGCAATCACTGGGGGGAAAGAAATATTTGCACTGATGGAGAAAATAATGATATAAAAGAAAGGCAGGAAGAAAGGGAAAAGTGCATCAAACCAGGCAGAGGAAGAGGAGGTAATACAGAAGCATGGCTCATATGAACACTGATCACAGACATCTCCAAGTGTTGTTACAGGTGTTATTGCTTTTGTTGGAGAGAAGGAAACATTTGTAAAGGCAGCTGAAGAGAGAAAGAGAAGTAATAACATTTAATACATGACCTTTTGGTTTCTCATGTTTCTCCAAACAAGAATCTCAGTGGTTACCTTGAGAAATGCTCCTGACCTGTCAGCAGCCACAGTTCAGTCTACAAGAGTGGGCTGGCAAAAGCTGGATGGTAAAAGTTGCTCCCCAGGAGGAGAGTGTAGAAGTCAGCTGGCCAACAGCTTCACACAGTGAGATGAGGGTCAAGAGCCAGGGAACAGCTCAGGAGGTATCCCTTGCTGTCCCCCCATGAAAAACAAGGGGCAGGACCAGAGCTGAAAGAGCCACAAACTGCAAAGCCCAGCTCTCTGGGGGCTCTCTGCTACTGGCCCTTGTAGGAAACAACATCTTTGAGGGCAAGGGCACATGAGACCCCAGCTTCCAGCACCAGAATTCACACTTTAGAAATCCCAAGACCTGCTGTAACAGATTGACTATTTTTCACCAGTGTTCTTCATTGCTAGAAAACACATTTTCCTCAGAAACCCAGAAGAAAAAGGGATTTTGTTGCAACACTGAAATATTCAGAAAAATCCCAGTAAGTCTTTCATTTTGAGTGGATAAGACTTAGTCTGGGTTTTCCAGTAATGCCTTAGTGTTAAACAGTGTGAGACATCAGTGAAGGAGAAATAATGCTTCCAAAAATTCTTGGGATGAGTCTGACAGATGTACACACTCTTGTCACGCCAAAGTTAAGTATTTCAGTGCTTTTCAAATAAATTCAATTAAAATTTATATTTTGAGACCAACACACAGTGCCAGTGCTATCTAGATGTTGAAATCCTTCAGAAACAAAGCAAGAAATACCATTGGGTTCAAAGGGTTAATCAGCAGAACTGAAACATGGTGTGGTTGTGCTGCCACGCCTGCTGCTCACAAGAAAGGCTTCACACATGCACCATCAGGTAAATCAAGTAAATCAGTCAAGATGACTAGCAAAACTCTGAAAAAAGAGAAAAAATTTAATTTATTTGATGGCTAATCATTTAATTACTTTGTCTTGCAGTAAAAAGATAGATAAATTTGGGTTAAAGCAATGGATAGGACTTGAGAAATCTAGATTTCAGACTGTCTCAAGTGCAGAAATCCAATTTTGAAACTGGGATTTTAGTCTCATCCGTGCATCTCAGTTCCCATCTATTTATCTTCGGAAAATGAAGAATGAGGCCATGATTGCATGAGCTATTCTGTTACTATGGAAATGGATGGCACAAAAGAGCCTATTAATAAATATTTGAAAAATCTGCAGCCACCTCCTTACCATCTTCGCAATAAATCTTACCCCTCCCACCCCATATTGTTTTGCATTACTATTTTAAGGAAAGGTGTGCATATTTCAAATGTTGGGCTTTATATAAGGCAATCCCATCATCCATGTTCTCATGGGGAGAAGATACAGTACTTGTACATTCTGTACAAAATTGTAGGCATGCCTTACTCAGAAACACAGCAATATACAAACATGAAAAGTAGCCATAAATATGCAACGGGGGTTTTGTGTGGTTTTTTGGGGTTATTTTTGTTTGTTTGGGGTTTTTTTTTGTTGTTTTTTTTGTTTGTTTGTTTTGGTTTTTTTGGAAGATAGAGAAATCCTTATTTCTAAAATCTAAATCAACTTATTGTTCATTCTTGTGCATTCAAAAGGATTATTCAACAACATTTACCAGGTGTGCAGGGAAGAAATAAGGACACTGAAGCACCTAAAGTACAAATTCCTTATTTTCCTTGGGTTATTTTACTAGGCTCTGTGCACTGAGGCTTACATCAGATAGTGATCCATGTGTGACTTTCAGTTTCTACCTCTGGAAAAAAGGAGCAGGCAGCTCAGGATTATTACAAGGATGCTGTGAGGTCATGCAGGAGAAAATTAGGAGGGCCAAAGACCACATAGAACTTAATCTGTCCACTGCTATAAAAGACAACAAAAAGTGTTTATGTAAATATATCAGCAACAAAAGGAAGGTCAAGGAGAATGCTTTGTTGGATGTGAAGAGAAACAGAGAGATAAAGAATGAGGAGCTGCCTTCTTTGCCTCAGTCTTTAATAATGAGACCACTTGCTCCCAAGGTAGTGAGCTGGAAGAGAGAGGAAGGGAGCAGAATAAAGCCCCCATAATCCAAGAGGAAATGGTCAGTAAACTGCTGTGAAACTCAGCCCAACAAAAGTCCACGGAGCTGGATGAGAATCACCTAGGGAGCTGGTGGAACAGCTCATCAGCTGTTTAACATCTTCACTGGCTGCCTGGTGGAGGCAATCAGTGCACCCTCACTGAGACTGCAGGCAGCACCGGGCTGGTGGGAGTGTGGATCTGCTGGAGGGCAGGAGGGCTCTGCAGAGGGTCTGGACAGGCTGGGTCCATGGGGTGAGCCCAAGGGGTGAGGGACAACCAGTGCTGGGTCCTGCCTCGGGTCACAGCAGCCCCCTGCAGCTCCAGGCTGGGGGAAAAGTGGCTGCAAAGCTGAGACAGGCCCTGTGGGGGCTGTGGCAGCAGCTGGACACGAGCCCAGGGGTGCCCAGGTGGGCAAGTGGCCCCTGGGCTGTGCCAGCCGTGGGGTGGCAGCAGGAGCAGGGCAGGGACTGTCCCTGTGCTGGCACTGCTGAGGCCACAGCTCAAGTGCTGTGCCCAGTTCTGAGCCCCTCACAACCAGAAGGACATTGAGGGGCTGGAGCATGTCCAGAGAAGGGAACAGAGCTGAGGAAGGACCTGGAGCACCAGGACAGGCTGAGGGACCTGGAGGTGCTGAGCCTGGAGAAAAGGACGCTCAGGGGGAACCTTCTCACTCTACAAAACTCCCTGGCAAGAGAGGGCAGCCAGGGGAGGGCTGGACTCTGCTCCCAGGGAACAGGGGAAAGGACAGGGGGAAACAGCCTCAAGCTGTGCCATTGGAGGTTTAGATTGGATATGAGGAAAATTGTCCACAGAAGGGGATGCAAAGCGTTAGAGCTGACTGCCCATGTAAACGGTGGAGTCACCATCCCTGGAAGGGTTCCACAGATGTGTGGATACAGCACCTGGGAACAGGATTCATGGCAAACGTGAGGTAGTGGTGCTGGGTTGATGATTGCACTTAATGACCTCACAAGTATTTTCCAACCATGGTGAATCTGTGAGTCTGTGAATTAATAGGGTTTTTAATTAATTACCTCCTTTAAGAATGTTGAGTACTGATCAGGAAAAAAATACAATTCCTTGACAACTGCAGAATCAAAAGCATGAAAAATTAACAGGCTGAGGTGGATGTTTTCATCCACCCAGTTGTTCATTTTTTTTTCTCCTCAGGTCTCTTAGTGCTATGAGAAAATAATTTGTGCTTTCTACGCATATTTCAGAACAAAGCAGGATTTATAATAACCCTGAAACTGGCCAATTGATACTGCCTTTACATAGAAAAAATGTATTTGTCTGATTATTTCTCATATGACAGAGAAATGCCAGTGGATACAAAACTGGAATACGTTACAAACAGACTCAGACTGAACTAAAATCTTCTGTATGAACATCAGGAAAAGCAGTAGGAAACAATGTGAGACTTTTATGCAATATTCCTGTCACTATGAAAAGAATGAAGTGTGATCCAGTGGGATTTATCCCTAATACAAGGCATCTAAGGATATTGCCAGATAATGAGGTACCTGACCAAACACAAATAAAAATGTTGTGTGCATGTTTCTCACCATGACTGCAAGGTGATAGTGATAGCATGAGCCCAGGCTGGCAAAAGGAATTAAAGCAACAAATCTCCCTATGAGATTTAAAAGGAGAGAATACTGTTCATTTTAAAGACTGCAAGTTACTCTGCAGAGGAAAATTACACTGGAAGATGCTGATTTTATATTTTTCCATACTTTGACTTGGCAATAAAAGTAAAAATCCATTACAAAAATGATGCAGTCTAGAAAACTATTGTATACATTCAGGGATTTTTCAACATACATTCTAAAACAATTAGAGGAGAAGCAAGAAAATACAGTTGTAAAGAAACAATTATCTTGAAGATGGTGGTTTTCTGCTGAGACCTTGGAGGGGTCATAGCTCAGGCTAGTTTACATTTTTACTGTTTAGAAAATTATTTAAATATGTCCGTGGTTATATTTGCAAAGGACAAAAGGGGAAAGCATAAAGCTGAGAGAAACCATTTTCAGATGAATTTCATGTGTGGAACCAAAGAACTTTTGGCTTTCTAAAAATAAAGAAAAGGAGAAGAAAGAAAAGTTATCAGATATTAAGTTATACAGCTTGCATTTTTGCTCTTGAAAACTTCAACCCATGTAGGTAGTCCATGGTTATTTCCCCCTGAAAATGCCTCTAAGGTGTGTATTCCTTTATATGCACACAGAGATATCCAGCAAATATTTGTCTGCTGCCCAGGAGCCAATGAATCTGGTATCTAAATCCTTTCCAAAAAGTGCTCCCACAGGGAAGTTCTGCTTTCTGCCAGTTAATAGCACATCTGGAAACCAGGAGCCCTTGATTTTAAAATGCATTAAAAATGGGTTAAAATCCTTACCAGGCACTGGCTACAGCTACTTGCACGCTTCAGACTGGAAGATTTTGGTGTGTGCAAGCAAATCCAGCACACCAGCACAAGCCTCAGCATTACAGGAGTTCTCAGCTGGGAGTCAGGTTCTCTGTGGGGTCTGGCAAAGACCATGGTCAGAGCTGAGGGGCTGTGGGAAAGGCTTGTCAGAGGCTACATAGTGATTACTGTCATTATGGAAATACACCATGGGAGCAATATAAACAAGAATGCTAAATCTAAAGAAAAACATGGACATGAGATACAGGAAAATCTAATGATTTAATTATATTTGTTTAAATCACTTTGATGTAAATTGGTTTTTTGTTGCTGTTGTTGTTTGTTTTAGGTTTGTTTTTTTGGGTTCTTTTTTTGTTTGTTTGTTTTGTTTTGTTTTTGTTTTTGTTTTTTAGGTATTTTTATTATTTTGTCACTATAATTGTGAATTGTCCCTACTTTTATGTATAAAGAAAATGTGAGCTTGTTTGGACATGAGCAGGTTGGTCCCTGCTGTTGCCTGCTTGCCAGCAGTGTAACCTGAGAACGTGTTCAGGCTTTGTCCAGAGCTGGTGGGGGCTTGTAGCCACTGCTGCTGGATGCTGGCCAACATGTTTGGGATTGCTTGGGCTTGTCCCCCATGCACAGGGGCATGCCAGAGCCCACCAAGACAGTGCCTATAAAAGGGGCAGTGACCAAAGGAGGGATGGACGTGTTGGCAGAGCACAGACTCCCTGCACCCCCAGCGCTGCTCCTGTTCCTTATCAATTAACTAATAAATTGCCTTATTGATTGACCTGCCCGATTTTAGTGAGTAATTTATAACAGGCTGAGAATTTATAACAGCTGAGCCTCCCTGGAGCCGTGCCCCCCAGGCAGAGCCAGCACAGTGAGGCTCAATGGAGCATCAGCCCCATCCCCTCTTGCCCTCTTTCCCTGTCCATGTCCACAGGGGATGGGATGGGATGGGATGGGATGGGATGGGATGGGATGGGATGGGATGGGATGGGATGGGATGGGATGGGATGGGATGGGATGGGATGGGATGGGATGGGATGGGATGGGGCAAGCACTGGCCCTGTGACCCAGCTCTGCCACTCACCTGCCCGCACTGGCTTGAACCTCTCTGTCCTTTCAGGAGACCATTTTGGGGCAGCCCCAGGGCCTTCCTCCTCCTCCTCATCCTCCTTCATCCAGGCCTGCCCAGGAACACTGGAAGGTCCCTCTGCCATCCTGCTGCCTGGCCTTGAGGGCTCTGACATATGGAAAACACAAGGTCAGCAAGGAGCAGGGTGGTGCACGAGGGATCCTCACTGTGTCCTGGGCTGTTTCACCATGTCCCTGTCCTCTCACATCCTTCAGGCACTGTGGGTGTTGCTGCCAGCACCCATTTCAGTTGCTTCAGATTCTCAGCATTCTCACTGACAGCATGAAGGCACAACCCTAAACAGTAGCCAAATTGCCTTTGCTATTATTCACCTTCCTTAAAGCTACCTGTTTGCTGTTGTTCATTTTGGAAACCAATGGAAGAAGAGATCCTGAAAGTATAAAATGCATCTTTTGATGGTTCTTTCTCCTCATGCTGTGAAACTTCCACTTTGGTTCAATATCAAAACTGTTAGATGAATAACCCATGCAGAGGGAAAAGAACAAATTCAAAAAACTTGAATAATTTTTCAGCCTTTAGCAAGACAAAGAAATACATATATATATGTGTAATTCTTTTACCATACAGGAGAATCATTGGCTGTACATACTCCTGTCTGGTATTTGTTTCCTTTCTTTACAGCCCTTTTCATGATCTAAGCTGCATTTGTTTAGCTCTAGTAGTTAGACTTGCATTGGGAACATGTGTAGGAAAGTGCTTTATAGCAAGCATTAAAAACTATAATGCTATAACAGCCCAAACAAGAAGTATGCCCATCTGTCTTAGCAAGTTCAAAGGACAAAAGGCACAACATTTTTGATAGTAATGAAAGAAATAACAAAGAAGATTCAAGTAGAAAGAAACAAAGAAGAAAGTTTTAAAAAATCAAGAACATTTCAAATGAAATGATAATTTCAAATGTAAACATCAAATAAATGGGAAATTGATCACTAAACCAATCTTCTGTTACTGTAACTATTGCAAACCACAGTATTTATTTTCAGGTAAGTATAGTGGAACTAATATATTTAGTAATGGAGATATTTTATGCATTCCCTGGAGAGACATCAAACGAGTAATGGTATTTCTAAAGCAGTTAGTGGTGATTTAAGTTCTAAAGGAAAATGTTGTTCCCTGTGCATGCAAGATGTTTCTATGTTTAGATTATGGATAAAATAGTATCAGAACTACTCTGTCTGTGTGAACCATACAGTTTCCAGACAGAGTGGAAGAAGGTGTGTTTGGAAATCAAACCCTCCACAAGAGAGGATGGAACACCCTGAGTTTGCTGCAGTTGTGATATGACTTCCCCAGGTGGACTCCCACCTGTGCTGGGCTCCCATTGAAATCCAGCTTTGTTTCACACAACAAAGAGCACAAATCCAAACCTTTCCAAAGAGACAAAAAGGTAAATTAATTTCCTGGCAGGTGTGTGCCTGGATTGGATGTAAAAGAAGATAGACTTTAACTTTTTGCTTTAACAGAGTAAACCCTGCTTTTTTCCCCCCTTTTTCCACAAGTCTTTTTCAAAAAATTGTAGTTTCCCTATCCTGAATACTGACAACAGATACCTTAATTTTTTTGCTTACTTTTCTTTGGTTTAGAATATTTTCATGTTTCCCTAATAAAAAGACATTCTTCACTGCAGGACACATCATGAGGTGAAGTTTCAAGTCTATGAGATGTCCACAACCCCAGTACTTCCCTTTGACATGAGCTGCAAGATACAGATGGTCAAGCCAATATTCCTGGACAAGAAGAGGGAGATGTATCTTCCATTGCTTGGCAAGAAGATTTTCCAGCAAGCAGAAGATTCAGGAGGGCATCTAAACTTCAGGAGCCATGCAGAATTTGTCTGCCTCTCTCAGTTTGTGTGTCACTGATAAACACACAGGCCCACAGCCACACATCTGGATGAGGAATAGTCCATACCTTATCAAGTCCAGGAGAAACATTCCACAGTCACTCCTGAGCTATCTTAGACAGTGAATAAACTACCTGTGACAGCAGCCAGAACGAGATGGGATTATTACTGAAAACTCCCCTGAAAAATCCAAGGTTTTTTTCCTTTGCCACAGCCCTCTCTACAATATTTCACCATGACCTTTAGTCCTTCTGCAGTTACTCAGGCAACAAATGCCACTTCCCTCTGGCAGAGGCACAGGCAGCCTGAATGGGCACAGATGATGAGAATTTCTTCCACTTGAGCTACCTGGGCTCTTCAATGTCCCTGACATGCTTCCACAAGCTCAGCTCACTTGAGGGAGGATCACAATCCTGGCAGACCTGAGCAGCATGTCCAGCACACAGGGTGACTCAAACCAAGGCATCACAGCTTCAGCTCTAACAAGACTGGGGCAGTCACCACACTAAACAGTTCATAAAGATATTCAGCTGAGACTGGGGAATGTACAAAGACATTTTAGTCAGGGAAGAGCAGCACTAGAACAGCCTGAAGTGCTGTTTGCAGCCAAAGCAAATCTAAGTGAGGAGGCAGAAGAAAGAGGCAGATGTTGCTTGTGAAATTCAACAAAGAACCATTTCACACCAAGTTCATTCCAAAACTGAGGTGCATTTTCAGGGCAGTTAACACGACTTTTTGCTTTGCAGTTTTGTTTGTTGTATAACAGACTTTATGTTCTCTCCTCTTACACTCCAAAGCCCAGAGACTAAGGTGGCCCCTAAGTGTTGGTTTCAGGTGTTTTGAATTCACTAGACTGAAAAGTATGGCAACTGTGTTATGAGCAATTGGGGAGACATTGTGATCTGAATTGTGATCAGAACCCAATTTTTAGAGTATACAAGGTATTTATAGAGGGTTTAACTTGCATGGCACTCACATAGGGTTCTAATTTTGGTAACTATGTCCCATTGGTCCCACATTCTTCATGACATCCCATGGCCTGGTAACATTATCTTATCACAAAGTTTCACAATATATTTCTTGCTCACTTCTTGCCCAGGGAGCATTTATCCATGTCTGTCTCTCCTATGGTTTCTGTTCCATAAGACCTAAGATACCAGGCTGCTTTATCAGTTCCATTGTACTCTCTGGTTTATTCACCATACTCTGTACATGGTGTTGCAGTAACTTTGCCTTTGTCTGATGGGATTCTATCTTCTTTGCAAATAGTTCTAGTTATATTAGGGAAAATTTGGAGTCTAAGTCTTCCCATACTAGGTAAACAGTGTATCTGTGAGAAGAAAGAAAATGATGAATATTCTCTTTCCCATTTTGTAGCCAAGGAATTAAAGAAATAGATGCTAAACTCAATGACTCATTACTTGCTTTCCTGGAATCTGTCTGCCAAGAATTCTCACTTTTATCAGCAGTGGAAGTCTCAGATACAGACCCCAGGTAAATTGGACAGAAAATGACACATTTCTTTGGCTTTTACTATTCACGATGCTGTGCTTAGACCATGTAACCTAAAACATTGGCAGAACACCCTCTGGCACAAGGACAGTGTAGAAATAAACAGCACAGGATTCATTCAGGGTCCACCAGTTAGCTCCCAGAAGATCAGGAGCAGTTTGGGTCCTGCATGCCCACCAAACCTACATCACCTTAAGGAATATTGCTGGCACAGGTGTTGGAGGAAAAACTGTCTAAGGAGCAGAGATGAAAAGGTCAAGGCAGTGACACAGCTGTGTGCAAATCAGAAAGGGAAAATTGTGTCTTCCTACACTGCAAGGAGATTCTTACCTGCTAGCAGTAGGGCACACAGGAGAGTTTCACCTGAAACACACACCAATGTATCACAGATATACTGAAAAGATGAATACTTTCAAAATGCTTATCAAAAATAAAGGAGTATAGACTGGTTCAATATTGCCCTTGTAGCCTGTAATACCAGGAGACTAGTTAAAAAAATATATTCCCATAAAGCATATTTCACTTTCAAAACTGTCTGTTCTTTCACTTATAACTGCTAAGTATTCAGCAGCAGAAAAACACCAGAATTGCATTTTCAAAGTGGCAACAATTGTGATTCAAAATTTACAATGCCATGTAGGGAAAAAGAAAGATATGAAACAATAGTGCTTCAAGTGATCAGGCCTGTACATTGACTTCTTCTCTTTACAAATTCTTTGTAAACTGGAAAGAAGTTATTCTTAGAAAAAAATATTAATCTAAAACAATATACTGCAATTTTAAGGATCTTCCTTCCTAAAAAGAAATTAAAACCCTTTTCTGTTGTTCATTTTTAAACCAACTGTTGGCCCATAGACTGAAATGGAATATCCATTATTTACCTTGTGGTGTTTCCAACTGATACTAAATATTACAAGAAACATAGAAAGTTGGGGAAGAGTCATGATACAAGAGAAAGATGTTTCTTTTTAAGTTTCTGTGTCCTTAAAAAAGAGCCAATAGTAATTTCTCATTCTTAGCCCCAGAGTGCTGTGGAAAAGTCAATGTAACCATAACTATACCACAGGTTTGACTAAACATTTCAATGGACAATCCACATTTTAACCAGCTGCTTCCTCATCTCCAGTAGGACACAGGGCCTGTATTCGTGTGTGTCTCATGACTTTACAAAGGCGGCCTTAAAAAAAAGGCTTTTCTTGATGAAGCAGCATGTAGACAGACGTGAGGCAAATAAGGGTCACGAAACATGGAGAAAGATGTCCCTTCATTTCTGAACTCCTGTCTTTTCCTTTTGGCCTATTCATTACAAATTTTGTTGTAATTCAGTTGTTAGGATAATTTCTGTGAGGTTTCTTACACTGTCTCTAAAGAAAGGAAAACACAATCCCACTGAGGCAGAGCAATCCTAATTTAGGTTCTGTTTTAAGCTGTTTAAGATTAAATGGGAAGAGATTTTCTAGGTAGTGGGTTTTGGTTTTCCTGAGAAAGCCAGCACACAGAGGAAAAGGTGACAGGGAATCTTGGAAACACTCACTCCAAAAGACTGTTCCAGAATGAGATGAGACCAACAATCCTTGTGTCAGCACGTCACCCACAGGGCAGTGAGTGAAGGGACAGGGCTGGGCTCCTCACAGAGGGACCTGGAAGGAGGCAAGAGGAGGCAGCGTCAGCCAGAACTCAGGACAAGCTGGATGCAAGGGAAATATCCACTCTGCCTGAGGGGTGAGCTTCTGCCATATCACCAAATATTCTCACAGGAGCCCTCATGCTTAAACCATGTAAAAACATTAAAAAGGGGCAGGAATTAAAAGAGATGGAAGAAATAGGTCTATTTTTTCCCTGCCCTGGAAACTATTTCCAGTTCAAGAGAGAATTTAAAATAAAAAGAACAAGTGACACTAAGCAGAGCATTGCAAAATGACATTTGCTGGTTTCCACAGAAAAGACGTGGTTCTGGGAGGGATTTCACATTGTAACTCTGCCCTGATTGTGGAAAAAAAGAGAATAAAGTATTACTGAGGAAAGAAGAATGGAAACCTCCTGATGAAGACAGCAGTGTGAGTTCACTATCACTGTAAGCCATTAATCCCTTGGGTAAAATAACATCCTTCAAGGTGGCAGGAGTTTAGCTTGGATGAAAATGCTGACAAAATTGCTGCCCCTTCCTGTTGCTGCTTCTGTCTCCAAAGAAAGAGAAATGTGTGAAATCTGCTGAAGACAGGCAGAGACAGTGAGAAAGAACCAGACATTTGGCAGGAAAAGTGAAAAAAAGAATGTCTTCAATTCTCTCTTTTCATTTCCTCTTCTCCCATTTGACCTTGTCTGCTTTCAAGCGGGGAACTCTGTTTGCAACCCCATCAAAATACTGAAGCTACCCAATGGAACATCTTTTTCCTCCCTTCAGCTATGCCGAACACGGAGTGATTTCACTTTCACTGGACAGAGAGGAAGAGTTTCCCACGGGATTCCTCAGTTCCGAGCCCTTTCGGAAAGTTCCCGCGCTGGCCTTGTTGCTTTGGTTTCACGCCGCAAGCCGAGGCGCAGGGATGGCTGCGGGAATGGGAGCAGGGCAGGGTTTGCAGCGGCCCCGCGCTCCCGGCCAGCCCCGGCCCCGCCCCGCCCGCGCTGGGCCCGCAGCCCCGGCTCTGCCGCGCTCGTGCCGCCGAGCCCGGCCCGCGCGGGGCCGCGAGCGGGGCCGAGCGCAGCGCCCCCCTCAGGCCGCGCGCCGCGGGCGTTGTGGCCGCACTCGGCGACCGGCGCGATGGCGGAGCTGCCGCTGCCCGCCGCGCTCAACGCCAGCGCCTTCCCCGCCAAGCTGTGGCGCCTGGCGAACAGCCCCAGCGTCCGCTCCGTGCGCTGGGACAGCCGGGGCCAGGGGCTGCTCATCGACCGCTCCCTGCTCGAGCGGGAGCTGCTCAGCCCGGGCGGCGCCCACGGAGCGGGCGGCGAAGGGGCGGGGCCGGGCCCGGACTCCTTCCAAGCCACGCACTTCGGCAGCTTCGTGCGCCAGCTCAACCTCTACGGCTTCCACAAGGTGCCGGGCGATGCCGGCGGCTGGCTCCACTACACGAATGCCAACTTCGTGCGCGACCGCCCCGAGCTGCTGCTCCGCATCCAGCGCCTGACCAGGGCCAACAGGCAGCGGCTGGCGGCGGGGCTGGAGGTGCGCAGCCGGCAGCCCGGCCGCTTCCAGCAGCCGCACACGGAGCGGCCGCTGCCCGCCTGCTGTGCCGGGCAGCCCCCCAGAGCCGGTGAGACGGGCTGCGAGCTGCGGGCGCCAAGGGTGCCGTGGGCTGTGGCCGTGGGCAAGGGCCGGCACAGGGGCAGGAGCGGCGCCGGGGCTGGTGCTGCTCCGTGCCCGGCCCTGGGATGCTTGGGGAGCTCTCCGTGAGTGCGTGTGAGCCGAGGGCTCGGTCGTGGTCAGACCCAGTGGGAGGGAGCCTCCTGGTCCTTTGGAATAGAAGGGAAGAGACCTGGCAGTTGGGTTTCTGGCAGTTGCTTCCTGACAAGGAATGGCAGCAGGACACTTTTCCAAGACAGTTGAACCAATAGGGGACAGTTAAGCAGGCAAGGAACTGTGTTGAATGGCCCCAGAACATGTTTTTTTCTTTCATTACTTCTTTCTCACTCTGCTTGGGAGGATGGGAGTTTTTCTCTTCCCTGGCAGAAATACAGTTGCTGCCGAAGGCCTTGCAAAGCCCAATAGTGACCCAGCCTTCCCTTTGCTTCCTTTCTTCTTCCCTCACTGCTGCACAGCTCCCTCAGGCCAGAACCTCACTGCTGCTGCTGCTGGTGCTGCTGCTGGTGCTGCTGCTGCTGCTGCTGCCTCACGGGAGGATTCAGAGCTGCATCCAGGCCCTTCCAGGGAATGTGCAGGTGCTCAGGAGTCTGAGGCTTCCCCACCAGCTGCCAAGAAAGTCTGTGCCTCCTCTGGACTTTTTGGGGCTTCACCAGTGGAACCATCAAGGGAGCTCATCCGCAAATTTAATCTGCGCAAGCTCACCATTCCGCTGGTTCGCATCGACCCTGAAGCTGCCTGCAGGGCCCTTCGAGAGGGCAGCAGCTGCAAATCTTCAGAGCAGCACAGCCCAGCCAACAGTGCTGCCTCACCTGGGGATTCAGAGGTGCCTCCAGGCTCCTCCAGGATGAGTGCAGCTGCTCAAGTGTGTGAGGCTTCCCCAGAATATCCTGAGGAAGCATTTGTCACTTCTGGACCTCTGGGGGCTTCATCAGTGGAGCCAGGCACAGACACATTTCAATTCCAGCCTGAGCCTGTCATTCCACGAGGTCCCGTGAACCACCAAAGCCCTTTGGTGACAGTTCCAGAGAGCAGCAGCTGCACATTTCCTGAGCAGCACTTGCCATCCTACTGGCCATCAGGTAGGGGAAGAGTTTCTATCCTTGCTTTTCAGAACAATCATGAAAATTGACTGAAATGTTTTCCTGCTGTGCTCTGTCATGGGTTGATCTCAAGTGCAAGTCAGGTAGAAATGTCAAGTGTGCTAGGAAATACAACCATGATAACAAAATTAATCTCAATCTGCTTTTTCTGTCCTTGCTGCCGTTTTGGAGTGGGTTCTTTGCATTTTCCAGACAGCCTCTCTGTAGGGGTGCAAGGGCAAGGCAAATAACCTTTGTCCACGACTGGTCAGTGTCAGGTAAACTCTTTTTTGGAATGAAGTCAAACTAGGACCCTGATAGGATATTGAGAGTTTGCAGGTTGTCTCTCCTTCAGATAATGTTATTAAAATTCCATGAGCTCTGTGCATCCCTGGAGCAGCTGCAGCTATAGAATTCAGCCTCACCCACAAGGATACTTTTTAGAAGAAACTCACAGTTTAAGTTTAGGATGTGTGTCTGCAGGTGTGGGCTCTTCCTTGGTGAATCCGCTTTCTGTGGTCTGTTATTATGAGAAACTGCAAAGCCACCAACTCCAAAAGCTGATGGGGAGATAGAAAAGGCAGTGATTATAAAGTGATTTTGTGTATATGTAGATCAATTTTAAAATCCATCCTTTCATATACATACACATAATTTAGAAGAAAGATTTTTAAGAGGGAGAACTCACTCTCCCAATTCCCTGTGAAGTTTGAGTACATTTCTGGAATTGAGGTTGCTGTGTGCTTCCTGTGGTGTTTGATCCAAGGCAGCATAGAGCTCCGTGTCCCAAAGCCACATTCTGGAGCCTGACCAATGTGTTTGAACTCTTGCAGCCACTCCAGGCACTTCAGCCCCCAGTGCTGCAGCTGGCTATGCTGGTTATGCACCATGGAGAGCCCCCAGGTGGCTCTGGGATACTCCTGGGGAAGAGGAATTGCCCCCCTTGGATCTGGACATGGTGCTTGAGACACTGGAGGAGATGCTTTCGTCCTCCCCGCCTGAAAGGTCTCCCTCTGCTCAGGTAACTCTGCTGAACAGGGATGAAAGGGACTGACTGGGAGCTTTTACAAGTTGTTACTTGGCTGAGAAGCAAAGGCTTCTTGAATTCAGTTGTGAATGGACAGGGAAGGATTTTCTTGGTAAAGTAAGGTTTCTAAAAGAAGAGGAATGAGAAAATCACTCCCCTGAGTGAGGATGAGAGGTGTGAGCCTGTGTTGGCCAAGTTTGAGTGCTCCTTTTCCTGGGAAGAATTCCTCCTGTGGGGCCATTTGTGATGAGTAAGTGAAAGCTTTGTGCATTCTACCAGTCTTTGTTTGATGGGAAAGAAGAGAAGAGTGTTTGGAGAATGGCACTGAAGGCAAAGTGTCCCATGCAGGGAGGGGCATGTGAGAGGTGCCTCTGTTGCAGCAGCTGATGTGGGCTCTGCCTCTTTTGTGTTGGAAGGCCAAGGCAAAGCAAGGGCTGGGCTGCAGCTGCAGCTGCTGTGTGAGCCCTGCCGTGTGTGTAGGTGCTCCCAGAGCCATGTTTGGGGATGGGCTGGAGCTGCAGCTTTCTTGTCCTCTCAGTAAGGTGGTGCCTGCAGTCCAGTTTCTATCTGGGAAATCCTTAGCTGGGCAAAATGCCCAGTCTTGCTCTCCATGTTCCAGAGCTCAATCACCTTGCTGTTGGGCATCTGTATGGGAAGAGATGTGTGTTCCCATGCAATCTCTACAAAGCTGCAGCCTGGATGAGACTGTTCTGCACAGGGCTGTGGAGGGAGGAGCACCTCCCTGATCCAGGAACTGGCAGGACTCCTTCCTTAGCAGCCATCCATGTGTTCAGTGTCACCCCCACATTCAGCATTGTCACCTTTGACAGCTTTTGGACCATGTTGGAGGAGTCAAATCTGAATTTTGAAGGTGTTTGTGGCCCAGATTTCTTGTTAGGAACAAGAGATTAGGTATGTGTGCCACGGATGCATTGTGTAACTGGTGAGAAGGGTTTATTTCTTTCTGTTTCTCTTTCAAGGGGAATATTAACGTTGCCTCTGAGCCTTCAGAAGGGGAGCCTGTGAACAACGCTGCAGCAGAGGGAGGTTTGTCTGGCACTGAGAGCTCTGGGAACAGTTCCCAGCAACCCGAGGAGCTTGGTAAGGAGAGAGCCCCCATTGGTTTAGAGAGATGTGAGAGGGCTGCTCTGCCTGCCTCTGACAGGCAGGGAGATCAGAAGAGTTGAGTTCTTGGTTTCAGGGTTGGTGTTTCCCATGCCTTTAGTTCAAATCCTGCACTGAGACAACCTCCCCGAGCCCTGCCCTCCTCGCTTCTCCAGAGGCTCTGACACTGAGTCCTCTGATGTGGCAAGAGAGCCAGGAATAAACCTGACCTTGTGGGATGTGTGTCACCAAGCTGGGTATCCCAATTTGGATTCATAACTCAGCTCACAGCACCCTTCAGTTTCAGCCATTTCAGTGAGGAATGAGGTCTCTCTGTCAGCACAGAGAAAGAACAAGGCTGGGCTTCTTTGTGGGAGCTGGGACTGTGTGTTTCAAGCTCTCATGGGAACCATTTGCGCTGTGAGTGCTGTGAGTTTATTGGGAAACTTCAAAAGATCAAATATTTTGAAAACTTGGAAGGATTCCAGCTCTTTAAAGAGCAGGCCTGAAATTCTCAATTGAGAGTCTGCCTTCCAGGCCTTCTCTTACAGTCTTTGTCATAAGGACAGTAACTTCCAAAGGGAAAGATGGACCGAGGCCAATATTGACTGGATGTTCCCTTTGCTTCCCAGATATCCATCTGATCTACCTTGCCAGGAGGGCTGCCCTGCGTGCCAGGGAGAAACCGGGGGAGAGCCTGTGACCATCGGGCAGGTGGAACCCCTCTGTTGATTGATACATTTATAGACTTCTATAGTTATATGTAGTTACTTTTATAGATTTTCAGATTTGCATATATATATATGTATAGGATAATAATAATATATATATATATATATGTTATTATTTTTATTACTAGTAATGCATTTTAATAACTATTAATTAAATATTTATATTTATATTTATATTTATATTTATATTTATATTTATATTTATATTTATATTTATATTTATATTTATATTTATACATACTTCTTTAGTTAAAGGTAAACAGAATTTAGATCCACAGATTGAGCTGTGTAGGGCTAGGCTGCATTTTTAAGGTGTTTCCCCTCTCTGATTCCTTTTCCATCTCTTGTTTGTCCCCTGTGTCCTCTGTCCCCTGTTGCTGTGCTGGTCCGAGCTGGGGCTGGGCCGGGCGGAGCAGCAGTTCCAGCCCCGGGTGTCCCTGGAGCGGTGGCAGCTGCCGCTGGCCCCAGGCAGAGTCCCCTGAGGAGCTGCTGAGGGACGGTGAGACTGAGGGGCTGAGGGGCTGAGGGGGCGCTGGCACTGAAGGGACGGTGACCTTGAGGTGCTGCTGGGGCTGAGGGTGTGGGGCAGCTGAGGGCAATGGTGGCACTGAGGGGACAGGGAAGTGGCACAGGCTGAGGGGGTGACGGGTCTAAGGGGATGGGATGGGTCAGAAGGGGGGTGAGAGAAGGGGGTGAGAGAAGGGGGTGAGAGGACTGTGGGGTCTGAAGAAACTGAAGGGGACTCGGGGTTTGCTGAGAGCATGGCAGGGCTGAGGGGATGGAGGGGCCAGCAGGGAGCACAGAGGGGTCCGGGACTGCAGCTCTGCCAGCCATGGAACCAATTCCTGAGGCTCCATTTTTGCCACATCTGCAGTGAAGACATTGCAGACAGCAGGAGGAGTGACAGGAGCCAGCAGGGAGAAGCCAAAGGCCCCGAGCAAGAACAGTGAGCAGGAGCTGCTGCTGGCACAGAGGCTGGTGAGGCCCCAGGGCCGGTGGGGCAGGGTGGGCTGAGGGTGCCGTGGGCTGTGGCCGTGGGCAGTGCCCGGCACAGGGGCAGGAGCGGCCCTGCCCGTGCTGGGGCTGCTCGGCGCAGCTGCCCCGGCCGGCACAGGGGCTGTCCTGGGGCAAGGCAGCTGTGCCGGCAGGGCCCGGGAGCTGTGCCGGCTGTGCCGGGGCTGCGGGACAGTCCCGCCGCGCTGCGCTCGCCACACCCTGGACCCTCGGCCTGCTGCTGCTTTCCAGCAATCCTGGAGGGGCTCTGAGATTTTCTCTTCCCTGATGGAAGTGCAGGTGCTGCCAAGGGAAAGGCCCTGCTCCTGACTCAGTGTTCCCTTTGCTTCCCAGATGTCCCATCTGCTGTCCCTGTCCAGGAGAGCTGCTCTGCATGGGACGAAGAGACTGAGGGAGAGGATTTAAAGATGGGGATTCTGCAATCCAGTTTTCTATTTTGAGTTCTGTTTAAAGATACATGAAGTTTCACATAGAGAGGGATAATTATATGGATATTTTCTTATGTGGTTTGCTATTTGTATAGAAATATTTCCATATTTCTGTTGTATTTTTAGATGTGCTATGTATATATGTATATATATACATATATGTGTGTGCTTCCATATATGTATATATATATATCTAATAATGTCACTTGTGTAAATACATGTATATGTTGTTATATCTGACTTTAGTTCTATATCCTGGGTTTTCATTTGTGTAGATAACCTGTTTGTATTGATGCAGTTATCTGTATATGACTTTTAAATGGGTGTATTTGTATTTTCATATATATATATATTCTATATTTATTTTTTTCTTTGCATATTGATCTATTTATATGTATATGTATTTACATTTATGTGGAGATGTATAGCTGTATATTTGCATTGATGTAGTTGCATGGATATTAATATTGGTACAGTGCTATTTGTATATTGATGGGTTTGGTTTATATATCTATTTACATATAGTATGTAATACGTAATGTTTAATCTATATGTGGACCAGTAGATTGTTATAGTTTTATATATATTTATATATATGTGCATACATATGTATATAGTTTTAAATAAACATGTATGGAGTAGTATAGTTGTAAAACATTAACTGCTGAGTTCTTAGTGTAGGGCTATTTAGAGAGGGAACGCATATTTTCGTGTTTCTACATGGGCTATAAGCTTGTATGTAATAAATTAAGTTGTTAAACACCTAAGTGATCTTTGTGTATAGTGAGCTGTTGTAGAGTTGGCAATAAATTAAGGTTTTATTAACTGAAGTTGATATTTGTATATTTTTGCATAGCATTGGTTTAGTAATGTAATAAATCCCTTTTTTTAACATTCACTGAGATCTGTATAGTTCTGTATTGTCAGCACGGGTGTAGCAATTTGTAATAAATGACATTTTTCAACTGAAATTGGTTCCTGTGCATGTGTTGATCAGCAGTGCAGCTGTAACAATCTGCAAGAAATGGCATTTGTCAGCTGAGCTGGGTGTTGTGTGATTTGTGCAATCCAAAGCAATGAGCAGGTGTAAAGGTGATGATGCTGGGGGATTTTGGCCATGAAAATCTCCAGCCATGCCCAGCACATGCCCTGTGTGCACTCAGGCTGGGCAAGGAAAGCGCGGATTTGGGATGGCAGCAGAGCCACACGTTCCCTGAGAACTGCCAGGCAAAGTCAGCTGAGAAAACTCCGGGACTCCAGTGAGTGTAGAACTGCTCTGTGGATTTTCAGATCATTCTATTGATGTTTGGTTCTTTATATACAAGCGTATATAAGTATAAATATACATATACATATACATATAAATAATATATATATAAATTTGTGGGCAGTACTTATGAGATGGAACATACTTGATTGTGGAAACTGAAATGGATTTTTCTGTCTTTATCTGTAGAGTCAGCAGAGTTGTACCATTCTGTAACCATCTTTGACTTGAAATTGGTCATTGTATAGAAGCATCACAGTTGTAACAGTCTGTAATGAATTTCCCTTTGAAACTGCAATTGGCTTTGGGGCACTTCTCATTTCCATGATGAGTGACCACATCAATGTTTTCCCAGTATCTTCAGTGGTCATTAAGCATTGGTGAGTGTATGACAGGCTGTGGCACCCAATTCCTCACAGGTCTGTCAATCTGTGGGTAATAGAACCTGTCTGAGGTTATTTGTCTGTGAGTTGTGGTCCATCTCTAGAACCCCCTCAGGCAGCACCCTGACTGGGGAGGGGAGAGGAAAAAATGTAAGGGGATGATGACACTTTTTCTCTTTTCTCTGTGTTGTGGTTTTCTTAGACTAATTCTGCATTAAGTACACTCTGTGTCTCAAAAGCTAGTGCTCAGCATTTTAAACCATGCATTCTCTCCTTTAGCAGGTTTATAGAACATTCATTCTTCTCTGTGAAGAAAGGGTAAACTTAAAAAAGGGTAGATGTTTTACGACAGCATGGTTCCATAGAACATTATTTCAAATGATTTTCTAAAGTACCTATAGTATAAAGTCACCTTGCTAAAACAATTAAGAGTGAAAACTGCAGGGCTGGTTTAAAGTTTAATCCAAATTGTCTTTCATTCTGTGCAAGATTTTCTTTAAATCTGATTGATGTCCAGGAATGACAACCTAGATTTCTCTTTTGTTCTCTTTTTTGCTAGTAAACAAGGCATGTGTATAATTTGATTTTGATTTTAATGTCAGTAATCCACTGGACTCATTGATACCATGGAACTTCTTTATCATATACAATGCCCCATGGTTCTCAGGAATAGAAAGGTTAAAGGAAGTGAGTAATCTTTTAAAGCAATGACCTGATAGCTAGTTTACATCACTTTGTAAACCCTTGGTTAAATACACTGTTATCTAAAAACAATGTATATATCTATAGGTATGAAGTATCAGCTGAATAAATGGTCTTAAACAAGTTTTTGTCTACATTTTTTGCTAGCCTCATCTTTTGTTCTTTCTTACTCAAATCAGAATATAAAAATAGTACTGTTCTTTCAAAAATCAATTGGTTAAAAAAATTTGCAAGTTTGATGAAGTTTGGTTTAGGAGCACACAAACAATAATTTTAATTGTTGTTGAAGAAAAGATTGATGTGTCATTGGTGGTAAGCGATAGACATTATTAATAGAAGGGTTGCACAAAGTATCTTTGGGATATTGTATAGCAGTTAATGTGAAGATCTCATAAATGGTGGAGATAAAAGACCCTGATCCTGAAGATTAAAAAATCATTTGATAACAAGAAAAAGACTTTATCTAGCTTATCTTTGTTATACTTTAAATGTGTTTTATATGGATTAGATATAGCAATTGAAATCTCATCACTTCTTTTATGTTGCTGAATAATTAATTCTGATCATTTTAGTTTCAGCCACAGATTTAAAAGATAAACACATTGCTACAGCTTGTAGTATTGAACCAGTAGCACTTGATTTGTCACTGGAGTATCAGAAAGTGTGGTGAATGACAAATTGCCATTGTAAGGTATTCCCAGGAGTATTGAACATTGCAAGTAAACATGGGTGTGCTGGATTCACATGCTCGGGGGGAAGGGTGAGAGACCAAATGAGAGAGCTGATTTGGTGATGGACAGCTCGGAAAACCAATGAAAAGTTATTTTGCTTTCACAAATCACAGTGGATCAAGTTCTGGGGGGCCTTTTGGGCTTCTGGCCTCCAGAGCAGAGGGGGTCCCCAGCCCATGCCCCTGCCCGGCACCAGTTCTGCTGGGAGCCTTAGCCCAGCCCTTAGCCCAGCCCTTAGTCCAGCCCTTAGGCCACCCCTTAGTCCAGCCCATAGTCCAGCCCTTAGTTCAGCCCTTAGCCCAGCCCTTAGTCCAGCCCATAGTCCAGCCCTTAGTCCAGCCCATAGTCCAGCCCTTAGTCCAGCCCTTAGGCCACCCCTTAGTCCAGCCCTTAGCCCAGCCCATAGCCCAGCCCATAGTCCAGCCCTTCGTTCAGTCCATAGTCCAAGCCCTTAGCCCAGCCCTTAGCCCAGCCCTTGGCCCACCATTTAGTCCAGCCCATAGTCCAGCCCTTCGTTCAGTCCATAGTCCAAGCCCTTAGCCCAGCCCTTAGCCCAGCCCTTAGCCCAGCCCATAGTCCAGCCCTTAGCCCAGTCCTTAGCCCAGCCCTTAGTCCAGCCCTTAGCCCAGCCAGGGCTTGGCTCAGCGGGGCCACATGGCCCGGGCCGCATGCTTTCCTCTTAATGATCTGGATACAATTTTACCTTCTTAAAGCCTGGATAAGATTCTCTATCTCCTGAACCCCTTAATGAGAAGGAATAAAGCATGGAGTCCACAGAAGTTGGCGGAATGAAGATAAAGTTCCTGATGGGAAGAGATTGAAAAGATGCAACTGATAAGTAGCTGAAAACCATTTTTGTGGGGCTGTGAGGTGATTGTGACTTCACTAAAGTTCCTTTAAACTGTGAAATATACTTGGGGAGGATGGGTGCTAGAGTTAAAGAATTTCCTTGTCTCGGGAAATGGAGCTCTCTGTTTTGGGACTGGAATATGAACAGAGACATTTGATAGAGAAGGAGATGAAGAGGATTTTGTTTTTTCAGCAGCCTGCCTTTAAAAGTAGTACCCCATGTATTCATCGTAACCCATAACATGGCTCTGGAAGGACTGTGGCAATGGGAGGAAAATTCCTCTTCGTGATTCTGTACATAAACCCCTGGCAGGCACTATCTACCTTTAAAAATGCTATCAAATACTCTTAGGCAGCTACATAAAGTTTCTCTGGTAGGAATGCATGTTCTTTGCATTCCTTATTTCCCCAGGTAAAATGAGGTATATTAGAGTTAGATAGTTATTCATTTAGGGCTGTAATTTAGTGTCCCATGTACCTGTGCCTCCAGGGGAGCTGGGTGTCCAAACTGCCTGTAGGGCTGCTGGAGATCTCATCCTTGGTTCAAGTGCCTTAAAGTGGGCATCTTGATCTGTGTAATCTGTCCTGTGGGATCTGTTGTGCCTCATTTGCTGCTCCAGAAGGAAATGGGTCTCCCATACACACCTGCACCCCTCCAGACATGGGCTGCAGGGCAGGTGTCTTGGGTACAGGAGATGAGCTGCTGAGCTTGAAGATACTCTCATCTTGTTTACATTTTTTTATATATATAAATATATATTTATGTTTATATAAATAAATAAATAAATAAATGCACTGAGGCATAAGGGGCTGCAGGAGATGTTGGGAGCTGCAGAGGTTCTCAGCTGGAACTTCTGCTGTTACCTCCAAAGATAAATCCAAGAAACTTTGTTGAGGTCTCCACTGGGGGGAATGCAAGTTCATGAAGAGCACTGACTTTGGGAATCTGACTTTTGAAACAAATTAATCCCTTTGCTGAATCTCTGTGATATTTGGCATGTATGATTGATGATAGTGAAACTCACATTAGAAGAGGTTCACATATGTATGTGATGTGGCAAGAAAATACCACAAAAAAAACCCCACAAATGCACGTTCTGACTTCTTACTGTGAGCTGTCAACACTTCTGTCCCTACTCATATGACTGCCAGAAGAATAGAAAATTGCTTTCCTCAAAGCAAATCCAATGTTAAGAGTGTGAAATACCAAACTAAGACTCATAGAGAACAGAGGAATGGGTGTGATTTATAAGCATGTGTCTCATATTTATTAGAGAAAACAGAGACTGAATATGAAGGATATGCTGATCAGTTTAATGTTTTCTCTTGGATCTTTTCCCAAAGCATGCAGTTTCCAAGCCACTGCAGTCAGCAAGAATCTTTCTACTGACCTGAACAAATTTTTTAATACAAGGCACTTATGCCTGGATATTTATTAAAGATGTGATAGCCAGTTGTAATGGTTTTGAAATCAAAACCAGTGAGAGACTCCAAGTACCAAGTAAAATTTAACAGGGAAAAACATAAATAAATTTAAAGAACAAAGAAAAGACATGCAATAGTACATACAAAAGAAAAAGCACAGAGTCAGAATACAACCTGACACCGTGCTAGTTATGGTGGTGGTAGCAGTCTGGATGCAGTGGTCTTCTTGAAGCAGTGATCCTGTAGAAATCCTGGCAGCATTCCTGGTAGCTCTTGGCCTCTGGAAACCAGTGGCTAAGGGCAGATTTGGTGTTCGTAATCTCAGTTTTTATCTAGGTAGAAAAGGCTTAGCTCCTGCCCCTGGGTGAAGCATCTCACAATGGGGTGATGTAATTTTATCAGCCATTAACAGAAGGTATGTTCCTGGAGGGAGGGTGGGTCATGGGAAAGATAAAAAACATTGCCCAATCTCTCTTTAAAAGATGACCCATTAGCAGAGGATCTCTCCCACAGAGATAAGAATCATTGCCCCACCTGGTTACAGCAGATGGGGATAGAATACATCCCTTTGGGCATATCTTCACATTGTAACCTAGGACACCAGTCTGCCACATGACTGAGAGATGGGACTTCAAAGCAGGAGTGCAGAAAGTAATCCAAGCAAGAAACCAAAGCCCGAACAAAAAGAAGTTGAAGTCAGAGTTGAAATCAGAGTTGAAATCGTTGAAGTCATTGAACTCAGTGAAGTCACTGAAGTCACTGAAGTCACTGAAATCACTGAATTAATTTATTGTTCTCACAGCTCAGCCTTATATACTGTTGCAGCCTCAAGCAGTTGCATCTCTCAAGCAGTCACATCCCCAAGGCAGAATTTCCCCCCAGTTACAGAATCAGCCTTTTGTTTGCATTACTTGGTAACCTTACAAAACCACACAGTTTCATAAAGATTGATAGCTGCACATGAAGCTCTTTCTTTCATAGCTGTGGTTTCTTATTCCACAGTTTGTACCCCACCTCCACAGCCTGTACCCCACCAAGGCCAGAACATCTCGACCAACTGTTCTCTCTGTACTGTAACCCACTTCTCCTACAGCAGTCCTGTCTTTTTACATTTATTTTGGTATTTCTGGTCTCTCTTTCAATCAGTGACTAATTAGGAGACTTCAGATTGCTTCAGAAAATGCTTGACATGGTTTGATACTATTTGATTCTGCCTGTATTTAACATCACTCTTTAGACAGTATTAACTGTACCTCATGCTTTTCCTTACATTATTTCTACAGTCTTAGTTAAAAATAAATGTGAAAAAATACATGAAAACTTTATTTAAAAGTTACTGAGTCGTAGCCATTAAGTGTATCAAATGGGTTAATATTTGTAATATGTGTTTCTGTATTTTTATTATCAGCTCTAATCTAAGTTTCTTTTTGAGCCATATATTGCTTCATTGCCTTCTCTGAAGTGCAACCAACTCAGGCAGGTCTAGGAAATTCGTTAGTGTAAATATATTTTTTCTCTTTGGAAAAACTGACTTTTTTTCTTACCTACAAATCGCAGATCAAGTCAGGAGAGGATGTTTTTCCAGCATTCTTTACCTGCTTTATTCAATACTACTCAGAGTATGTCAGGATTACCATGTGCCATATGAAATGCGAGTTTGTCCATTCAGGCTTTACTTGTTCTGCATTTCTTGAGGTTTAGAGAGGGATTATCCGTCAGTTCCTGAGGAAAGCAGTTCTTGACCACCTCAGACAAAACAGCACTGTCTAAAATCACCTTCTCCTGTGTGTTTGGTACATCTGCTTCCCTTGGAAGACACAAAATGAAAATTTTAAGGGTTAAGTTTTGATAGAATTGATGAATTGTTTATATTGTTTAATGCTACTTTTGCCCCTCCATTCAGGATGGTAAGAGGAATGACTTGGAGTTCCTGAGAGCATTCAGCTGTTTATTGCAGCTTGCAGAATGAGTCATGAGGTAAGAGAGCTACATTGACAAGTACAACAGGCCTTTGCTGCAGTTTGTAACTTAAGAATTCTGCTTACAATGATTTTCTGTTATATATGTATTTTTAGGCTGTGTTTAATGTAACCTGCAAAGAAAACATGAATTATTGATTGTGTTGTAACATTACTTTTCAGGTGTTTCTCTACAGAGAAAAGACAGCTGTCCTAGTTTGTGAGGAGCTTGTCTCCTCGAAAATTCTAAGGCAAAAATTCATTTGGGATATATGTAGGATGTCGTAATGTGGCTGTTTCCAATTCTAACTCCAAATTTTTTGTTTAAACCTTAAAAAGATTGATTGATTGATTGATTGATTAATCAATTGATTGCAGAAACCCTTGAAATACTTATCAGACTGGTTGATAATTCACAAGCACACTTTTCTGCAATGGGTGTGCAAGCACAGTTACTGAGGCTGCTGTGTATGTGCAGGAGCTTTTCACAGTTGCTGGACTCTTCCTATTCGGCACAGGCATTAGCACAGAGGATCCCAGTCTTCATGAGAAATCCCCAACATGGGTCTTACCCAGTTAATGGTCCCAAGAGGATTTTCCATATCATGCAAGGTCCAAGGGTTTTCATGGAGCCGCAAATGTGGCTGCATGGTTTGGCCAAGATCCACTTTCCCAAATACTTCCTTGGGGGAGTTCTTTGTACGTTTTCATCTGAAATAGTAAATCCTGCCTTTTGGATGGCTCCCATGGTGTCTACCAGTGCTGTAACCAATGCTGAGGTGACCTTGGCAGAAAGGAGGATGTTGTCCATGTAGTGGTAGATGACAGCCCCTAATGATCTTAATAAATTGTACTTGGTTGTTTCATCCCAAGCCTGTTTGTCCAATGCCTGCTTAAAATGGTCAACAAATTTCATAGAGCTCTCCAGGCTCTTGTCTGATATTCCCATGGTCCAAAATTGGGGTACTACCATCAGGTACCATGCTTTATGGGCCATGTTCTTTATATTGTCCAGTACCTGCCTGGGAATGTTCACTGCCTGATTGTCTGGCTGGCCATGCTGTCCCTCTCCAGACAGGTGTTCAATGGTTTTGCCACTCTTGTCTCATCATTAACATACTCTGCTATTGCTTCCTTTAACATACATTCTCCTCCCCTTTCCCACAAAGTGTATTCAGTGGGTGATAAAAACGTAGTCATAATGTATTTTAAATCATGAGGGGTCAAGACAGGAGTGGTGAACTTAGCCCTTACTGTTAAAAGAGAGCAAGTCCTGGCCATGGTCCTTTGCTGCCCTACGCAGCTCCTTCGTTTCCCCATAAGACATTGGCTCAAACCTCGTGTTCTCCCCTCTTCTCTCATAGCATACTGGAGCCACAGCAATCTTGGACACCATCTGCCAGTCTCCTTCCTTGACTGCAGTTTTCCTGATCGTGTCCCAGGGGTTCTCAAGGGTTTAGAGGTGAGATAACAATCCTTCAATATCTGGGGAGTTAGAATCCTCTTCCAAGAGAAAAGGGTGACTGGGAGCAATGACATTGGTGTTAGTCACAGGATGACAGCAGGGCTTATTGCCTTTGACCACGGGGGCTGGTTGATTGCTGGTGGGTGAAGTAAAGGGCGCTGCCATTTGATCCAGTGGTGAGGAGGAAGGGTTTTGATCTAAGAGGGCAAACATCTGGGGTGGAGCTCCAGAGGCGTGGCCCAGGATGGAGGTAGAATGATTGACTGATAGAAAAGGCGTGACTCACAGTGGAGGGGGTGATGTCTGGAGGTTGGTTCAGGGCAGAAGAGAAGGTGGTGGGGACAGGCAGTGGAGGAGCCAGGATGGCAGGAGGATGGTCGGGCTTCTGAGCCAGATTGTGGCTCCTTCCATCTTAGGTCCCAGGGGTACAATGCTCCAAGGTGGCGTGGCCAGGGACATCTTGGACCATGGTGGAAGGTCTGAGAGGGGAAGATTTAGGTAAGCACTGCACTCTGCTTGCTGGTGGAGGGTCTTGAGGATGATGTGGAAAATGGGGAGCATGCTGGGTGCAATGGGACCCTCTTAACTGACAGATGATACAATTTAACTCCCACAGAGTGCCAAAAATTGATGTTGCAGATTTCATTGGCAGAGGCACCAGGAAATTTTTTTTAAATCCACTTCACCGTTGATTTTAATTCTATGTAGGAAAATTTCTTCTCCTGATCAGTTAGAATGGATCAAAAGCGTCCAAAAAACCCCTTTCTACCATGGACATTTGGCTGCCCATTTTTTTCTCTCTCCTCCTTGACGGGAACAGCCAACATAACACCCCAAATCCATTATGGGCCTTGGGTGTAAACTTTACAAAACGGTGACAATATGGGCTTTGAATGTCCTGCGCTTTCACCACATCCCAGTCCTGGGTTGATGTTATAACCTTTACCCTTTTATAGGGTAACTGTTGCTGTCCTCACCTCTCCAGGTCCCTCTTTGTCAATGACTTCACCACTCGCCTGTGGGGCCTGGCACAAACAAAATCCAGGGAGTGCTGGCCTGCCCATCAGCTCACCCAGCTGACCTGATCCCAACAGGTCCCTTAGTATCAGGGCCCCTTGCTTGGGAGCCACTTGTTGTGGTGAGGGTGGCTGCAACACAACTTTTGGGTTTGGAATATCGAGGGCTTACGTGGCAAATAAATAAAAGAGTGGAAACACCAGAGTTGGCTGAAAACTAAAGAACTGTAATGGAAAATAAAACAGGGACGGTGCCCAGAAAGCAAACGCTGTATGGGGACAAACTCCGAGGACCTGAAACAAGGAGGGGCGTGAAATAATATACTGCTGGGGGGAGAACTTTGTGGAACTATGACCATATAAGGGGAACGAGTATACCCAAGAGTGAAAGAAAAGTTCAATCAATTAACATAACAGCACTAAGGAATGTGGGAAGAACACTTAGATTTACCCCAAGTGAACAAATGTCTCCCAATTCTGGCAGTAATGCACTGCAAAGCTCACCACTACAGACAAATACCCAGCAATATCAGAAACCAAGTAGAAGACAAAACTGATAGAGAGGTGTCAGTACAAAGCATCTTGTTGCCAATTCTATCCAAATTTTGAACCTTTTCAAATCAGTTACAAAACACCCTAATGAAAACAATCAATTAGCAAAATCCTCAAATGTCTGATATAGCTGTGAAGGGTGGTGGCTAACAACAAATCAATAAGTTAGAGAGCCTCAAGCAATAATGACACAAGCTATAGAAGACAAACATAAAAAAAACTAATTGGGGTGTTGAATGCTCCATGGACAATTAGGAAAGGCAGCTATTTAGTGTTAGGCTGACAGGAACTGTGACAAGTGAAATATAAAATCTACTTGCAGAACAATGCACAATTTTACGAAAGACTGCCATTAGAGATTGCAAACAAAGGAAATTATGCAGGAGATTAATACCAAGGAGATTTTTCAGAGTTACCTCAACACAAAGGATGTACATATTAGGTTTAGTAGATCCATTTTCTGTCTGGCCAGAGGCTTTCATTTTCAAACCAACAAAGCTAGAGAAGTACCTCAAGTAATAACACAAAATAATACTCAGGTTAGGCATTCCATTTGGAATGTCATCAGATAGAGATTGTCATTTCATAGCTGAAACTATACAAAATCAATGCAAAACACTCCCAGTTGCATGGGACCTACTTAGACCATGGAGGTTGCACTGCAGGGGGAAGGCTGAGAGAAAAATTCAGAGTCAAAGAAGAGAAAAGAATTGACTCAGCTCCCCAGAGGGAAGCCAGCCCCAGTACACAGGAAACAAGAGTGGAAAATAGAGTCGGCTGAAAATTGGAAGCTTTTACTTGCAAAAGCGTGAAAATATGACTTCTTTATGCTGTGTAGAATTAGTTAGAAGATTTGCCATGAAAGGAAAGATAAGTCATGAAGGGGTAACCATGAAAAATCTTCAGTCTCAGCCCACTCTTGTCAGCTGCACTCTTGTCTTCTCTGCCAAGCAGCAGCAGGCACCAGGCCAAGGGCAGGCACCCCAGCAGAATCCGCCCCATGGTCCCCATGGCAGAGTTCCTTGTGCTGCTGCACACAGAGGTGTAGGAGTACCCCTGCTCCAGGCACAAAAGGACCCGATTCTCAGGGAATAAGAGGTGACATTTTCTTGAACTTCACTTGAAGGGGAACAGAAGGGCAGCAACAGCTCAGGTGTTCAATCACAAAACACCCCAAGATTTCTCAGGCACGGAGGCTTAACATCATTGGCATGGAGAAAATTGAGGAAGTTCTAAAATACTCTCCAAGGAAGAAAGGGGCATTCACAGGTCCATTTGAGGCTTCCCAAATATTGTCCTCCCTCTGCCAATTTCATATCCTTCCCCAGAAGGTGGTTAGGGCATTGCTGGCCCCTTCTCTACCCTGTCAGCTAAACAATCATCAGGAAACTTAGGAAAAGACTGGACTTCAAAGTCCCCATAGCTCTGTGCAGGGATCCACATTTGTGTCTCTCTAGAAAGACTGGTTGAGACTTTTTTTGAGACTTTTTTTAAGAAAACTACAAAACAGTTTCCATAGGGACACATTCACCCAATTTCTCTTTATAAACCCACTGAAGTCTTGAGTTGCAATGCAAGATGTAACCAAAAGTATGTATTTTATCACCATATGTTGAAACACAATGGGACAGTGTTCTTTATCTTTTCCACCACCCATCCTTCTTCCAGGAAGAGAATCTGCTCTTCATGAGCCACTGAGTCCCACTGCACGACTGATAAAATTACATCATCCCACTGGGAGATGCTTCACCCAGGGGGAGGAGCCAAGCATTTCCTACCTAGATAAAATCTGAGATTTGAAACATCCGAGCAGCCTTTTCCCCCTGGTTTCTCAGTGGAAAACCAGATCCTTCTACATCATCACTGGACCTGTGGACAAAACCTGCACCATTCTACAGGACCACTGCTTCAACAGGACCACATCTGTCACTCCAGGAGGACTTCACCTTTTAACTGGACTGTTACCAACACCCTGACTGACTGATGGGGTGTCAGGTTATATTCTGACTCTGTCAGTGTTTTTTTCCTATTTATTTATATTACTTCATGTTTATTTTAATTTTCCTACTAAAGAACTGTTATTCCTATTCCCATTCCCATATCTTTGCCTGAGAGCTCCCTCATTTCAAAATTCCAATAATTTAGAGGGAGGAGGTTTACATTTTGCATTTCAAAACAGGCTACTGCCTTCCTCAGCAGACACCAGTCTTTCAAAGCAAGAGAAGAAGGAATTTCAGGAAAAAACTGATACTTACCATAAAGAAGTTTCATTTGCTACAAAATTTTCCTACGAGGTGGACAGCTTCATAGTAGAGGTACTGGGCTTCTAAATTTTCCTGATAAAGTTAATTAGTGGACAAACACAAGTCTTGAAGAAAGAATTGACCACAAGGAGTCACTTCAAACATGATATAAACGACAAGAAGAGAAGGAGTTAAAAATAATGCAACTTCTTTATTATTAAAGTTCACTACTAAATTCTGTAATCTTAAAAAAACTAATTCTAAATTTTTAACAGGTATTGATCTGCTCAGTGCTAACTTGGAGAATCCTAAAACAACGGATCTTCTTTTTGAAATAAAAAAGTCGGAGCTCATTGAGTTTTTCATGCTGAAGCAGAGGACTGGTGCCAGGACTCCACTTACTGCTTGCCAAACACAGATACTCATTGCTGAATGTGGGACACTTTCTTGTGGAGATACTGGCAACTGCTCATCATCTCAGAGTAGCTGGGCTACCCTATGAAGGAGAAATCAAAAGAAAATTAGGGCATGCCAACATTTGTGCAGTGTTTGAATTTCATGTCCAGTGCTAAAAAATAGCCATGAGGCAGATTCTGAAGATTATCAAGCCTAGCAGGTCTGGTTTTACTCAAGTAAAAGAGTAAAAATACACTCAAATTGACTCTAGAGATTTTTTTTCTCTGTGAGTCACTGCCCTTTTGGGAGCTTTGCAAACTGAAGCACTTGTAATACAGGGCTATAAAAAAACGACAGTCAAGTCTGAAAGCACAACTACAAAAAACCCAAACCACATCAGCTTCTCAGGAGGACAAAACTCATTAATGCTTAAAGCCAATGATGGGAGAAAAATTTTCTTCATTCCCTTCTAACTCAAATCAACACAAGTCAGGTTTACAAAGCTCATGGCACAAATCCAAGATGAAGTGGTAATGAGAATAATAAAGACTACTTCCCAACACTGACACACCAGAGCTTCTGCTCCTCTGCACCTGAACACCTGGTTCTTTTGGATGACAAAAAATCCCTCCACACGGCAATAAATCCTTCAAAGCCTCCAGAGATTAATTGCTACAAGCAGTAAGTCTTTAATCACCTGAAATTCAGTACCAAGATGGACAACAATTTGTGCCAGGGATGCATCCCAGGGGAGATGCACCTGACTGGTGTGCTGGTGCCAAAGGCCGCAGCTGCCCCGAGCCCCAGGGCTGCAGGAGCCTGGCTGCCCTGGCCAACATCACTGCTCTGGCACAGGCTGGCAGCAGTTCCCAGGGTTTGACACACACACACACACACTCCTCCCTGCCCTGCTGCCCTGCAAACGCGAGGGGGATGCAGCAGCGCTGCTGCAGCTGAGCCTGAGCAGCTGCACTGCAGGAAGGGAGGGCCCGGCCGGGCCGGACACACCGCGGGGCTCATCTCAGCTCTTCCCCTCACCCCGCCCATCTCCTCCTTTGGCTTCCTATCTCCCCACTTCACATTTACAGTTAAATAACGTCTGTACTATTGACTCTGCAATATGGGCTTGCTTGCACCCAAATTCAGGTAGAGGCTTCTCTTAACAATCAAATATTTACACCACACTTATCCACAGTGAAACTGGGAAAAGCAACACATTAATACCTTCATTGAATTCCCAGGGACCTTACTGCTTCAGCCTCCCCAGTTCTCTTCACTGCTTGTTGGAATTGGGCGTCTTCTGCACACAGGTGCTGGGATTCAAGAACTCCAAAATTTGTCTCTTTCTTGAACTCATGGATGCAGGGGGAAATGGAGCCAACACTTGGAAACAGGTATGGAGGAGATTGGGATGACAAAGCCAGCAGCCAGGAAGAACAGTGGCCACCAGCTGCTGGCTGGATGTGACTGGGCTACTGGTCAATCCTCTGCTTCTTGCTTATCCCAGGACTTGTAAAGCCAGAAGCCAGAGGCCGTTTCTGCAATAATAAAAAAATAATTCATTAATCTATGATCAGGATCAGGTGCTGCTCCCATTCTAAAAAGCAGCATTTTTGAACTGTCAGTGGTTGAACAAAGCACATCTTTCTTAACTGAAAATAGCTGTCAAACTGGATGTCCTGCAGGTAAATATCTGCTCTATTGCCTTCCTAGTTTCACATCTTAGGACTTAGAATGTCTTTCACCAAGTCTACTGCTAAAAGGCTTTGGGATATAGACAATCCCTTCTCCATCAAAGGCTTCCCCAAATTGAGGAGGTCCAGTAAGTTTTCTCTAGCTCCCAATTCTAGATTGTACACACCAGGAAAAGACTCAGCGCTTGCTGTCACACACCCACATGTTTTACCAAAGAGACACCTGGCTGTTTTAGGGTTTTACCTGTTAAAGACAAGATCACTGTTTCACTGACACAACCCAGGAGTACAGGGAATGGTGGCTGGTTGGTTGGTTGTGAATTCTTATCAGGGTGAACAAAGACATCAGTCACAAGTCAGCAAACTCTTGTGCTTTTAGCTGCAGTTGCCTTTACTGCAGCAGCCACTCCACTCTTTAGACTCAAAAGCTGATGGCTAAAACATTCTTACATTTGTACAAGAGACTTTCACAAGTGGTGACTTATGAGCCCTTCCTTTTTCCTCAGTGCATTTCCATCATTTGTCAGCTCCTCCCAAGGACCTCAAAGGTGCTGACTCACAAGACACAACACATGACCACAAGCTCCCCACTCCCACAGCAGATTTCAGGACTGAGGATGGAGTAGAATTGGACAGCCACGCTGTTCCCAGGCAAAACAAAGGAGGAGGAGAGAAATAAAAGCAGAGAAGAGAGAGAAGGAATATCACAATTCTGTAGATGCCAAATTGGTCTGGCTGTGGGATAGTGTAGATCTGGAGTAAACAATGAGAATGAAAGTGAGAGAGAGGGAAAAGAGAGTGAGAGGGCCCCATGTGCCCCACCCTGCTGCAGCCCCTTATGTACAGTCAGCTTTTGACACAATTTTGTCATGCATGCAGAGCCAGCCCTTTGAGCCCTTCTGCAGGCAATGAGTTGAGGCTGGGGACTGAGCTCAAGTCTCCAGGCAGAGCAGAAAGTTGGCTCAGGACAGTGCTGCTCCAGCCCTGCAGGACCCTCTCTTCTGATCACAACCTTCCTGCCAAAGCAGTCAGAATGCCTGAGGCACAACATGCTTTGGCCTGGTCACATCACAGCTTTTGCACCATCAGCAGAGGGCTAAACCTTAATACAAAGTAGGGAATGTTAAAAATGCACCAAATACCTGAGCAGATCTTGCTGGAGCACCTCTGTCAGAAGGCCCTGGAGATGTCACCTGGCTGGTGCTGATGGGGGTCTGAGATGGAGCTGATTTTCTGTATGGAGAATCAAAAGTTTCAGGTTACAGGGCCTAAACAGAGACTGTCATAGTTCTTTCCTTGTAGAGAAAACAGACCTTCAGTGTCAGGACTCAAGGAAACAGCATGAAGCTGACTTCAGGGAGCTTTAGGCTGGATATCAGGAAAATGTTCTTGCCCCAGAGGGTACTGGAGCACTGGAACAGGCTCTCCTGGCCAGTGGTCACAGCAGCAGAAACTCAAGAAGTGTTTGGACAACACTCTTGGGCACTGGGGGTGATTCTTGTGGTGTCCTGTGCAGGGCCAGCATTTGGACTCCATCACCCTGATGGGTTGCTGCTGACTCAGCATATTCTAACAAGCTAGGCTTCATCTCCCAGGATGTTTTCTCTGAAAAGGCTCTTTTCCTTCCTCTAAAGACTGAACTTACCTAGAAAGTATTAACTTCAAATTCTCTCTCTCTATTTCACTGTAGCCAGGCCAATCAGTCTGAAGGGTTTGAAATAGATGCTCCTTCAGACTGAAGGAATTGTCCTTTGGATTCAGGTTGGCTACCTACAGGCAGACATGTAAGAAAAGAAATGCTCAATACGGTTGCTATATGCAAATTACAGGATACCAATTGGTTCTGAAAAGCTGTTTGTGAGCACCCAGCTGGAACTGAGCAATGTCATTTGGTAGAGAGATTAATTATTTCTTTATCCTGTGCATTTGAAGCCATATTAAATTTTCTCCATTTGGAAACAAACAAGGAGCTCTATTCATATCTAGCTAGTGTTCCTTTGAAAACAACACCTCATCTTAGAGATGAGGAATGCGATAGTTGAGTCTTGTAATTAAGGGATGAATATTATGTCTATGTTCAGGGAAGTTTTATTGATATATAGTTATGTGTTTGGGATTTGTTATTTGTTGTTCTCCCCATAGCCCCCTTCCCCCAGGGAGTTGCCAGGGGCAGCCTTGGTAGTCGGACATGCAGAGGGAGGGCGTGTACCTGTGCCCCTTGCATGGGGTATCTGGCAGGAGGGAAGGCTTGCTACTCTCACCAACACCCAGTGGGCTGTCCTTGTTTGGTTATTCAGTCCTTTTGTTGTGTTTTGTTAAGGTTTTGAATACACCTTTGAAATTTTAAAAAGAGAGTTTCTTATCTCACTGTGCTATGATGTGTAAGGAGAGGTGGTGAGGCCCAGAGTGCCTCTACATGTGGCTGAGCCAGGGTTCATTCCAGCCAAGTCCTGCCATGAGAAGGCAGTGCACATGGCTTGCTGTATTCCTTTGAAAACCAATGAGGTTTTCATATCTTCCTCAAGACTAATACAAAATCTACTCTAAAAGGTAAAATGGGGTAGTAAAACCTGAGGACCATGAATATCAAACGTGCTGATTCAGAGTTTGTCACCTGACACCTGTTCAGAGTTCCATAGAAAAGCCCACAGGAAAAGTCTCCATGAATTTGACCCCTACAACACATTTAATAATTCATCAACACACCACCACCATCTCTCAAAATTTAGCCTTTTTCTTTCTTTCAAAACACGATAAATACTGCCAATTTGGGTCTGTTCTGATGTCTGTCTCCCCCCAGCTCCAAAAAATACAAAAATAACAAATATACCCAGAATACTGAATCCATGTCTTAAAAGCAGAACTAAGGCTGCATTGGAAGAGAAGCAAGTATGTTTATACCAGATCTCAGCAAGCTCAGGCTGCTCATTTTAGATTTATATAAGATGAACCCCCACTTGCTCTGATGTCCAGAAAAGTCTGAGCAAGGCATTTTAGGGTGGAGAGCTCCTCACACAGCCCCTTCAGAATTCAAAGCAGTACCTTGAACCACTTCATAGCTCATGCAGGAAATTGCCTCCAAGGAAATCTCCTTAAACTTTGCAATGGAATAGGAGAAAATGTTCTCATTTTTTACTTTCTGAAGAGCTGATCTTTGAAATTTTATAATCAACTTGAAATCTAAGTGTATTACTTCAGTTGGGATGGCAGAACATGGCTCATTAAATTGTGAATTTGTGTCTTTTGGGTGAAAAACCCTGCCACTGCCCTGAGCAAGCACAGCAACGAACTTCACTGGTTCAGGGAATGAGTTCTTAAATGTCAATATGGGATCAACTGAAATTGTATCCATGTTGAATCTGACTCCCTTGACTATGTTCCATAACACTTTATTCCTAGCTAAAGAGGAAATATTCCTGCTTGGTACATTAATGCTTGCATAATCCTACTACAGCCTATGCGGACAGGGAATTTTAAAAAGGAAGGAAGGAGCTACTGCATCTTTCAGAGGGTGTGCATCTTATGAATGGCCGCGAGAAAGAAACACTAGTGGAAGTACTGGAAAAGTCTCTAATTTAAACAGGTGAGAGAGCAGTAAAATGATGAACAGCAGAATACAGTGCTGGAGGAATTGCAGGCACAAGCTCCACCATCGCACCTGCTGAAGGATCTTTCCAAGGGAATCCTTGTCCTTTTGCCTGACTCCATCTCTCTGCAGGTGGGCAAGTAACTCTGGCTCCTTGTAATCCCTCAGAGCAAGTAAATGCATCACCCTGTCCCTGTAGGGTCGGCCATAAACAGCAGCGCAGCCACTCCAGTCGATGTCTGCAAGTCTCACAGGCATCATCCTCTTCTTCTCTGGCACAGAACCTGAATTGTTTCCTTGGCCTCCTCTGACCTCTGCTTTGTCTCCTAAAGTCAGGGAAAATCAGAATAAAATAGCTCAAATTGGAGATTTGGGAAGGCACGCAAGTTGATTCCAGATAATGTACCAAGACCCCGAACCTCTATTTCTTTGTCATTGACAGATCTGTAAGAATCCAGAGAGTAAAGAATTAAAAGATACAGTCATTAAAAGGTGGTAAAGGAGAGATACTGGATGGGTGTTTTTTGTGAAAAATTCTTTATATGCATGGTGCTTTTATATGATTCCCGCAGTCTGAAAACTCAAGCATTGATCTGTGTCAAGAATGACATGCACAGTGGGATTAAGTGCACCCTCAGCAAGGTTGCCAGCACCAGAGGCGTGGGATGCCATGCAGAGGGACCAGGAAAAGCTTGGGAAGTGGGGCCCTGGGAACCTCATCAGATTCAAGAAGGCCAAGTGCAAAGTTCTGAATCTTTGGATTTGGGACAGCTCCTGGCACAATGAAATGCTTGGGGCATGAGGTGGGGAGGACTTGGAGGTGCTGGTGGATGTGAGGCTGGATAGGAGAAAAAAACCACAGAGATAATCAGTAAAAAATGAAAAGGAGGCATGTCTGAAAGTGGTCCATCAGCTTTGCACTTTGATTGTGTGAATCCTGTTCTGCCTGGGTCCTGAGGTCTCTGGGCATCTCTTTGACTTTGCTCATGGCAAGTATTTTATCAAAATCCAAAGGATGGGAATTTTTCACCCTGTCCAATTCCGTTTTCTCACCTTTGGACTTGGGAGTCTTCCCCTGCAACCTGGCAGGCACTGGGATTCCAGAAGGAGTCTGAATTTTATCTTTTTCTTGTACCTCAGGGGTGCAGATGGAAATGGAGCTGACACTTCGAGGCAGGTTCAAAGCTGAACAGGAGGTGGAAGGAAGGAGCAAGGATGAAGGAGAGTGGCCAGCAGCTGCTGGCTGGACATCACTGGTCTGTTGGTTGACCCTCTGCTTCTTGCTCATCACAGGGCTGTACAAATCAGAAGCCAGAGGGCGTTTCTGCAAAGATGATTAGAATTAGCTTTGCTCCCATTCTGAAAAAGCTGCATTTCTGAGTTGGCAATGGTTGGAAACACATCTTTGTTACCTAAAACAGCCTGTCAAACAAGGAGGTGCTCCAGCTAACTCACTCCTACTTTCTCACCTGACTGTTCAGCAAGTCCTACTCCCACTCTGTAGCTAAAAGGCTTTGGGACAAAGACACTGCCTTCAGCAGCTCTGTCAAAGGCTTGTCCAAGTTGGGGAGCTCAGGTTAGTTTCATTATCTCCCTCTTTCTGCTCAGACACACTAGGAGCACACTCAGCTGGCTGTCACACACCCACACCATTCACTGCAGCAGCCCCAAAAGCCGCCGGGTCGGCGCTGATCCCAGCGTGTCCAGGGCAGAGATGGGAACAGCAGAGAGCAGCCCCAGCCTGGCTGCAGCTCTCACTGCTGCTGTTCTCCAGAGCAAACCCTGCCTCACCCTGAGCCTCTTCCCTCCCGAGCAGCCACTGCTCCCACCCATGCACATCAGCAGCTCAGAGCAGGAGTGCCAGGCGTGGCTCTGTGCCAGCCTGCTGACAGAAATCCTGTGGGGATGGACCCAGGTGGGAAGAGGATGCTGGGGCTGCAGCATTTCCTGCTCTGGCTGCAACAGGGTTAGGGAAAAACAGAGCTGTGTCCTCCATGAAATTCTTTCATGTATATAGAGTATACCTTTTATGCACTCTATGCCAAGCTTCTTTCAAGGGGTTTGCCTTGCTCTCTTGTGTTGGGAAGAAAACAGGCCCCCTCTTGATTCTAAGCCTAAAAAGTCAGAGGTATTCCCTGATGATTCAGAGCCCCCTCCTCAAACATGGGATGCCCTGAGTCAGAATGGGCATAAATGCTGCCCAGGGCAGAGAAACTAAATTACTACAAATACATCACTACTGTAATTTGTCCTTCTTCTAGGCTTCCCTAAGATTTCTATTCAAACAGTAGCACTGGGATGTCCATGCATGTTTTAGGTACTAGAGCTTCAGGATCATCAAGAGCCCTTCACAGACACAGCCAGGTACCAAAACCACGTACCCACCTTTCCTTAGCAGAGCTTCCTATGCACCATGAGAAGCAACACACGTGTGCAAGCTGTTGCAGGCTTTGAAAAGCTAACAGTGTATTACAAAATATCTTGAAAAGCATGCAGGAATCCTATTAGAAGTACACGCTTCAGGTTTTGATGATAGAAACACAACAGTACTGCTTCATATCACAGCTTTGACACCAAAAGCAAGTGGGATAATACATAATACATACTAGGCAATGTTTCAAAAATCGACAAAATACCTGAGCAGTCCTCAGTGGAGTATCTCTCTCAGAAGGTCCCAGAGATGATGTTTGGCTGGTGCTGGTGGCATTCTGAGATGGAGCAGTTTTTCTATAAGGAGGGCCCAGTATTTCAGGTTGCAAGGCAAAAATATCAGTAGTCATAGTTCTTTCCTCACCAGGAAAACAGACCTTCATTTCCCAGAGGGTTTTCTGAAATGATTGTGGTACTGACTGAACTTACTGGAAAAGGTTCACCTCCACCATCTGTCTATCACTCTCACTGTAGCCAGGCCAATCTTGCTGAATGTCTTTAAAGAAATGTTCCTTCAGACTGTAAGAATTCTCATTGGCATCCAGGTTGGCTACCTGTGGCAGACATTTAAAACAGAAATGTTCATTACACCTAAGTGCAGACTCCAGATGTAAAAGTGGTAGTGCAAGGCTAAAGCAAAGCTGAAGAGAAAGTCATGCACCAGTTTTCAAGGACTTTTTTTCCATGTGAAGAACAAGCAGCTGTCATGTAAGAGGCAATGGTATTCAACTAGTGTAGTCCATTTGGGCTGTAGAAATTGGGATGTAAGTAAGTCCAAACTGCTGCAAGCATAGAGGAAATGTGGGCTATGAAAACTTCACCCTGCACTAAGTATCCAGGTTTTTTGTTCTTTATGGCAGCTTTGAGAGTCAAAGTACACTATGCCAGAACTCTCAATCTTCACCATTTGAAATACACAGAGAGGCCAGTTTTTTCTTCTCTGTTTCCTTTTCTTTTGAGTAAGACCTGAAGAGCATCATCTCCATGGGCAAATCCATATTTTTCCACCCTCAGGGGGGCACCTGCTGCCCTCTTGTTTCACCCAGCTATGTTGCCATGGCAGAGCACAGCCTGGGCTTGTGATGGGGCATGTTTTCATCATCCCATGAAACACCACATGGCATTTGTCTCCTCAAACAGAGCTCCTTTTCTTTCTAAAATGCCTGCTCAGAGGAAACTACAGCTTCCTATGGAAGAGCTGTAGGTGATAATCTAGTTAGAGCTACACTTCAAATGCTTAAAAGTAACAAAGATAACCAGAATCAGGAATTCACTTCTTAAAAGCAGAACTAAGGTTGTGTTGGAGAAGAAGAAAGGCTATGCCTATAAGAACTCTGAAAGTTCATGCTACTAGTTTCTTCATATGCAGCAAAAAAATTACACCATCTCCCTATGAAGTTAAGGAAATGTGAATAATAGTTTTCAGGATGTAGTGCTCTTCACACAGCCTTTTCAGAATGCAAACTAGTACCTTGTGGCACTTGAAGCTTCAAACAAAGAGCTACACCTCCAAAATCTCCTTAAGCATCGACAACAATAAAGGAAGAGGAGAAATTTTTTTCAATGTTTACCCTCCAAGGAGCTGAGTGTTGAAATTGTATATACAACCTGAAGTACAAATGGGCTACATGCATTAGGATGGCAGAACATGGCTCACATTAAATTGTGAATGTTTTCAGGGTTAAAAAACCCTGTCCCTGCCCTTGGCAAACACAACAACAAACCTCACAGGTTCAAGGAAGGAGTTCTTAAAAGTCATTGTGAGATCAACTGAAACTCTCCATGTTGAATTTGACTCCCTGCACTCGGTTCCAAAATACTTTTTTCCTAGCTAAAGTGAAAATATTCCTACTTGTTATGTTAATCCTTGCATAATTCAGCAGCAACCTATGGGGACGGGGAATATTTCCAAAGGAAGGAAAGAGCCACTGCATCCTTTGATCAGTGTGAATCGTATGAATGGCTGTGATAAAGAAGTACCAGTGGAACTGAAAGGAGAACTGGGAAAGTTACTGAATAATAATAAAAGCCAAGGAAAGTGATGACTCAATCGACACGACAGCAAAGAAACCCTGTGCTCAAAGTTGGGCCACCACCTCTATCATGTAGGATTTGCCTGTTACACCCTTCCCTGGAAGGCAATCCCCACAGATCCCAGCAGAAGGCAAGTACCATTGAGAGGCAACCTCCTCCACTCTAATGAAATACTGCCCTATGCAGTTTCCAAAATTGTCTCCTCAGATATTTTTCTCAGGAAATTTTAAGTACCGCAACAAACAGTTTCACCCAATTGAGAATTTCACCCTCTGAAGTTATTCCATGAACCAGTCAAAAAGTGCAAGGAAAAGAGAGAGGCTGAAATAAGGCGTAAGAAGCAACAACATTACAAAGGATTTATCTTTGACAGTTATTCCAACAAAACAACAACAATGCCTCAAAACTTTTAAAGGTCTTTTTCTCTCCTAACATGGGCTTTCAGTTGGGGGGAAACTGGGGAATGTTAATGAAAAATTTAAACAAGGAGCATTTCCTAAGCCTCTCATGAGTTTCTAATTGAAACCCTGAAGTAAGACAGCTAAGAGTTAGCACTGCCAGCACCAACTCCAGGATCTCACCTCCTGAAGGATCTTTCCAAGGGATTCCTCGTCCTTTTCCACAACTCCCTCTCTCTGCAAGCAGGCAAGTAGCTCTGGCTTCTTGTAATTCTTCAGAGCCAGTAAATGAATCACCCTGTCTCTGACTGGGCATTCAGAAAGGGTACTGCAAGGTCTCGGGAAGAATTTTGCAGGGTTCGTGGGCATAGTTCTCTTCCTCTCAGGCACAAGATCTGCAGTGCTCTGTGGGGCTTTCCTGAGCTCTGGTATTTTAACTTCAGGAACAGAAAAACAGAAAAAGAATTGTCAAATGGGACTTGGGACAAAACAAGGGAGTTGATTCAAAAGGACTGTTAAACTCTATTTGTCCAGCTTTTGTGGATCAGTAAGAATCCATAGAGTAAAGCATTAGGAAGAAATAGTCATTAAAAAATCTTGTACTGGAGTGGCACTGGAGGGGAGGTTTTTACAAAAACCTATTTTTATGCATGGTGCCTTTCTATGATATTCCCAGTTTGTAAGCTCAAGCATTGAGCTATGTCAAGAATGACATGGACAGTGGGATTAAGTGCACTCTCAGCAAATTTGCCAGCACCAGAGGCATGGGATGCCATCCAGAGGGACATGGAGAACCTTGAGAAGTGACCCTTGGCAACCTCATTGGATTTAACAAGGACAAATGCAAAGTGCTGCCTCTTTGGGTCTAGGACATGCCCTGGGCACCAAGGCAGGCCAGGGATGAAGGTGGGGAGGGATTGGGGGCTCTGGTGGATTAGAGGCTGGGCACGAGCTGCCAACATGTGCTGGCAACCCAGAAAGGCAACCGTGTCCTGGGCTGCATCAGGAGAAGTGTGGCCAGCAGTCAAGGGAGGGGATGTGACACACCAGGCACTGTTCTGAAACCAGGAGCTCATGCCTGGTAGCTGATGGCGACTTCATGAGTGTTGGTGAGAAATCTGGGTGCTTTGTTCCCTTCCATCAGACACAGAGACTGACCTTTCTTTGCACGTTCCTTCAGCCTTTCAATGTAGGGCAAATTGTTAATGCCTTTCTCCACTTCCTGTTCCTTGGACCATGCCTCTCTGATATTTGCCTGCAAACCTAATTGCACAAACATCACACAGTTACATTCTTTAGGACACTGAAAGCTTGCCAGTTGTTGAATGAAGGCACTACTAATGTTTTGAGAAGTTAAATACAATGTCTAGAAAGTTCCCACAGCATTCAAACCAAACACCTCCTAAAACCATACACTTGCATGACTTCTAAAAATATTACCTGAAACCATAACCAAGCATTAACCTGAAAATTAGAAAAGAATCCTTCACAAAGAGAGTGGTCAGGCATTGGGACTGTCTCCCCACAAGACTGCACCAAGTCCACCATAGCTTGGGAAGCATTTGGGCAAGGTCTACAGGAATGTGGTGGGATTGCTGGGGAGGGAGGTAGACTTGCATATCCTTGTGGATCCATTTCAGCTCAGCATATTCTCTGATTCTGTCACAAAGCCCAATCCCTAAGTGCTACTGCATGGAGCATGTTGCAAGGGCACCCTGTACCCTACCAGCAACCAGATCTGAATTTCTCAGTGCCAACCCAAAACAAAACTTGCCAGCCCAAGTTCCACAATTATCTCACTACTTCCAGTTCTCAATCCCCTTCAATGAATGTAAAATATTCCCTTAGGATCTATGTAAACCACCACCAGCAATCACACAAATCATCATTCGCATGTGAAACAGAACATCCCCAGCGAGAAATTTGTGAATTTAATTTTGTCTCTCCAAAAAGCCATGATGCTGCTGCCTTAAAATGCTCTGCACTAAGCTAATGCAGAGCAAGAGCTGCACTTCCAGTGGCAGGGATGTCCCTGGAGGCAGGGGACTGCAGCCACAGCCAGGTGAGAGCCTGTTTTTCTCAGGGCAGCTGCTGTGCCTAGTTCAGCTCAGTGCTGCAAGCAGCACCACTGAGTGCCTGCAAGGGGAATATCCACCTCATGTCAGCCTGGAGCCAGGCTCCCTGGGGAAACAGCACTCAGAACAGATTAATAACAAATGGCACTTAAGCTCATTGTGCTTTGCAGACAGTTATGGAATCCGTGGGAAAGATGACATCATTACTTTTCTTTCACTTTCCTTGAAAAGAACCCAAAAGAATTATTTATTAATGGCAACAGTTATTTATTAATGACCAAGACAAAACTAAGCAAAATTCCATTTTCATTTTATGAACTTCTACATGGGAATTCCTCAAGGTCATTTTCTTGTCAATTTCCAATTAAGTTTAAAGGATAAGCACAGTGCCTACGTACTCCAAAGTCCGGTTGCAAAACCAACACATTGGGTGCAAACGCAGCTTAAGTGCATTGGGTGGTCCAAACCTGGATCTCAGTGCCCAAAACTCCAAACCAGTCAAGCTGTATGGGAACAAGCAAGGACTGGCAGGCTTTCCAAGAGGAAAACAGGCCAATGGCTGAATGCAGTGACAAGAGATTGCAAGGTTGACCTGAGGGCAAACCACCTACAGCTGAGATCTCTGAATATATCTCCTGTCCCAAAAATATGTTGCAAAAATGAATTACCAAGTTGAACATTTTACAGACATTGAACAAAATATGGAAAGCAACCCTACCTCCAAGTGGGTTATACAATTTGACAACCTGCACACTTCCAATGTGCGACGCCTCAGTGGTGTTTGGCTAAAAGGAAAAAAGAAATGTTCTGTAAATCCTTCAGCCAACACTCAATTCCTGGTGATTCACCAGGATTTAATTTTAAACAACAGCTCTATTTAAAAAGTTTTGCTGTCCCATCAATACAAACAGCTGCTCTGACACAATTCTCCCTCTGACAGCAGCTGGCTACAAAGCTGCCCTCAGACAGCGACCGTTGCTTAGCCTCCAATGCAGCCAAGTGTTCAAACAGCAAGTCATCCTTTCCCAATTGCTGGAATTTCATAGGCCTGGGCTTCCCTTGAAATCAAGTGCCTGAGTACAATAGAACTGGCCAGAGCTCAGCTGACAAACCAGGTGAGAGTGGTTCCCAAAATGATCACAAAGTCAGGGCAGCACCCGAGGCTGAGATTTATTTGGTACTAAGGAAATACATGCTGGAGTGAGCTCCAACAAGAATTTCAAGTGCAAAAAAAATTTTTACTCTAACAGGGGGCAAACCCCTTTCTCTTTCCTCAGCTTTAGATGCAATTATTTGTGTAGAGTTGAAGTGGAACCAGTTTATCTCAGGTTACTTGGATGTAACAAAATTTGGGTTCATGCTTGGATTACCTATGCAGGTTTTCATGGCTTGTTTAGCCTACGTTTTCTCCTGAAAAATGAATTTAATTAACTTTGGAATTAATTGTTTAATTAATCATAAGCAGTACATTTATTATAAGCAGTGTATTCATCTTAAGCTTTGTAATATTTCACCTTTGAAAGTAGGTAGCTAGGTGTCTTTTGGCCATCTATTACCAGAGCTGGATTGTTAGATGCCCAAAACTTTTTGTTTTGCTGAGCTAACACTGATAACCTTCAAGGAACAAAGCCTGAGGCTGTAAAAGGCTGGACACCTGGAATACAGGCTTACTAGCCCTCCAAGAATGTGTTGAGGTGGCCAGAAGACAAAGACGAAACTAAGAAAGACATTTCAGCCTCAGAGCTCAAAAAAACTTGTCTGGGGAAAAAAAAAAAAACCCGACTGAAAAACATAGACGTATTAACATGAGAGAAGAGACATCAATATCCAAAACAATATAGAATACTAAGTAATAGCTAAAGAGAATGATTCCTTTGAGAACCAATGAACAGGAATTTCTGTGTTTTCTGAAAATGTATCAGTTAGTGGAAAATTTTAGGAAGTGGTGTGCATGTGGCTGGAGTTCTTCACCATGCACCAAAGCTGGGAATAAAAAAATGCCTAATCCTAATACAAAAAAATTACTCTTCCAGGGTTTCATTTCTCCTTACAATTTTGGTGACACTGGTATAAGTATGGAACAAGGAGAAATCCATGCATTTTGACAAAAGCCATTGCCAGAAATGTATTCATGTATTGACTGAATGTCACAGCCTGGGGAAGCTCCGACTTCCCCTGGCAGCTCCTCAGTGTCATCCCTGGGAGTCGCTTCCCCCGGGGCTGCCTCAAAGGGGCCGTGGGGCACCAGTGGGGCCCAGCCCTGCCCAGCTGGTCCCGCAGGGTCAGCAGCACCTGGCACCAGCACCATGGCCAAGCCCCAGCCAGTGTCACCCCCAGAGCCCGACACCCGCCCCTCACCTCTCGGTGCTGGCCCCTCTGGGTCCCCCTGAGGGGCATGGCAGCGGCCGTGGGGGCTCTGTGGGATGCAGTGTGGGCTGGGGCCCTGCGGGACACAGTGGATCGTGCCCAGCCCCGCAGCTCCGCCATCCCGCTCCTGCCTCGGCTGATCCGCTGCCACACACACACTGATCCTGCAGCAAAACCTGGAAAATGTACAATATTTGTCAGGAAAATGTGTTCCTTCTTGTTTGTGGCTGTCAAGTCTCATTAGCAAAAAACAGAGCTTTTTCCATGAAACAAGCAGCCAACAAGCTCTAAGTGATGGCCAGGCCTTGGAAAGGCAGGTCACTTGTTGGCTGAATTGCCTTATTAATGTGTAGGGCTTGGTAGGCTTCAGTGACCTCAGACCTAGGGAAGGTTAGCAAGGCTTGGGAAGACAAATGCAGCTTGGATGGAGGCCACAAAGAATGTAGAATTGATGGGCACAACGATACTTGGCAAGACAAGGCACAAACTAATAAAGACAACACAGCAACTGTGCAGAATCAGCTCAGGCTGGGTAAAAGGTCATTCCAGCAGGGGCAGACCATGGCCACCAACTCAAGAAACCTCTCCCTAAGACAGACTGAGCATGCAGACTAATTAGCAGGAGAAGTGAGAAGATTGTTACCCTACAGCAGACAGAATACTAATCATGAACAGAACAGGCTAACCTGCAGTCAATGAACATGAAGAGCTTTGCTGGCTAAAATGTATAAATACTAAAGCATTGTGATATTTGTGATGCTGACTTTGTGAATTTGCCACTGAGCCCCCCATTTCTGCACAGAACTGTAAATATTTACCTCCACTCAGTGGGTGGATCAGCCTCTTGAGCACCGTGTGCAAGATCCAACCAATCTGGAGCAGCGCTCACTCCACGCTCTGACACCTCCGCTCTCGCTGCAGCCGCGGAAGGGTCTGACCCGTCCTGCCTGTGCTGGAGACAATGGCCACGTGTCCTTGGAAATGGGGAGTTCCATGTTCCAGGCTGGCTGTGATGTCACTGAGGAGCCGGATGGGACACACCCAGGGCAGAGGGAATTCCCAATGGGCACAGGTGGGAATGCCCTGCCCAGTTCCACAACTGACTCAGCTCATTTCCAGCTGCACAAAGGGACGCTCCAGCCACCCCAGGTGCTGCAGCTGTGCAAACCAGGGCTAATTAAGTGTTTCTGCACAAAAGTGCTGTACTTGGCTGTCTGCGGGATGAAGGTGCAGATTAACACCCCTCACTAGGGCAGCAAGGGGCAGCCCTCCCAGCACTGGTCCATCCTGCCGTGGGCCAGTCAGTCTGTGAGGCTTTGAGCACATACATGTTCACTCAAATAGCATCTCTTTGACAAAAGCCCCAAGACCTTTCCTCATCCCAGTCTCCTAAAGGGATACTAGCCAGCAGCATGCCCAAGCCCCCACAGACTCTGCAGGATGAGCTGACATGGAAGAGCCAGCACTGACCCTGAACACAATTGCAGGCTGATAGTTGTGCTGACTGCAGGTGGCCATCGAAGTTATTGACACATCTGGAAAAAGTTTTATAGTCAGCTTCTCATCGTTTTACTTCCATTTCCTCCATACCCAAGCTTACTCCTTATTTCAGTCAGCTGGCACCAAAAAAACTCTTGTTCAGTCATTACAGGGAGAGGGAATAAAAGCATGTCATTGAAAATGTGCTGAATATGACCATCCAAAGTTCCTTTTCCATATCACAAAACCTTGTCTTTGTGTAAAAGACCATGTCCATTCCAGACCATGTCTCATCTCCTGGCTGCCACACTCACAAGGGCAGGGTAATTTGTGGAATAGAAAGGAAGAAAGCAATTTGTCAAACATCAGAGCCCAGATTTATAAGAGAACTATGTGTCTCTTTAGGAATAACTGGATGGTGTTGCTTATGGATTGGCATTTATGGACTTTTGGAAAGTTATTTCTACGAGCCATCAAAGGAATCCAAGGAGGAAATTCACTGGACTACGGAATGTTCAACAGCCTTTCGATATCTTAAAAAGACATTGATGACAACCCCTGCTCTGGAGTTGCCAGATTTGGCTGAACTCTTTGCACTGTTCATCCATGAGCACCTTCACCTTGCACAGTAGCTCCACACTCCAGACTGGGAATGTAGGAAAGAAGCCAGTGGAAAAGAGCATATTCCTCAAAAAACAACTAAACTATGCACTTGAGGGTTGGCCAGTTCACCTCAGAGCAGCAGCCACCATGGTCCTTATTGTTAGAATGGGCTTGACAATGAATGGGAAAAAATGACAGTTTCTGTGCCACACATGGTTATGTCTGGTTTAGAGCAAAAAGGAGGTCACTGCTTATCCCTGAGCAAAACAGTAAAGTAACAGGTGGTACTCCTAGAATGAAAGACGTGGTAATAAAGACAGCTACTACCTTGTACCCTGCTATGTTCCTCAACCCTTCTACACAGAATCATGATCCCCAAGGAATTATGGAATTTTTGGGAGTGTCCAGTTCCCTGCTAAAGTGGCAATAATGCACTGCAAAGCTCACCAGTACAGACAAACATCCAGAAATATCAGAAACCTAGTAGAAGACAAAACTGATAGAGAGGTGGCAGGACAAAGCATCTTGTTGCCAGTTCTATCCAAAGTTGTGAACATTTCCAAGTCAGTCAAAGAACACCCTAATGAAAAAAATCACTTAGGAAAATCCTTGAATGTCTGATATAGTTGTGAAGGGTGGTGGCTAACAAAAAACCAACAAGTTAGGGTGTCCAAAGAAATAATGAGACAATCTATAGAAGACAAATATAAAGAAACCCATGGGGTGTTGAGGATTCGGTAGATGATTAGGAAAGGCAGCTACTTGGTGTTAGACTGACAGGAACTGTGACAAGTGAAAATATAAAATCTACTTGCAGAGCAATGCACAGTTTTACAAAAGACTGCCATTAGAGATTGAAAAAAAAAAAAAAAAAAAAAAAAAAAAAGAGAAAGTTCTAAAATACTCTCCAAGGAAGAAATGGGCATTCACAGGTCCATTTGACGCTTCCCAAATATCTTCCCCCCTCAGTCATTTTTCTATCCTTTTGCACAAAAAGTTTTTGTCATTGCTGGCCACACCTCTACCCTCTTAGCTGAATATGTTAATGACAGGAAACAGGAAAAAGACTGGGCTTCAAAGTTCCCCTAGATCTGTACAAGAATCAACATCTGTGTCTCTCTAGAAAGACTGGTTGCATCAGAGTATTATTGAGAGAACTACAAAATAGAGTTTCCATAGGGATACATTCAAACAATTTCTCTTTCAAACCTGCTGAAGTATCTTGTCTCCAACACTTGTAAATGTGTTTTACAAAACACTTGCCAAGATCTCGATATTCCTTGGCTCAGTGACAAATTGAAACCAAGATCTACAGGCAGTCCTGGGAGGTGCTTCAGCTGACAGCTTAGAGCTGCCCATCTGCATTCCTCTGTAACCCTCCAAAACAAGGTGATTTGGGAATGGTGTTGTCCAAACTTCTACACCTTCGACCACTCAAGGCAAAGATCTTAAATTAACAAATGTCTTGGGTTCCAATGCCAGGTGTTACCAAGGGTATGTATTCTATCTTCATCTGTTAAAACCAGGTGGGGCAGTTGTCACCATCAGGTCAGACGTGACATTCACACACACAAACAGTTGATCAGAAGAACAGTGGTGTCTTTTCCTCTTTACTCTGAGTGTTCTCCACTTTATACGCTCGTAACAATGCCTGATCTTAAGTCATTGACTACATCACAATAGCTTACTATATTCATTGGTGCAAAGCAATTAGTGTCAATATATTTGTCAAATTTTTGCAGAAAATAATAAGGCACATATGCACAATTACTTTTGCACGTAGTCAAACTACCAAAATCTTTCAAGTATTTTTTGAAACTAGTTCCCATTCCAATGGCCACATCTTCTTCCTTACTATGGATACACTTGGAATTCTTCAATTGTTGTTTCTTCTACTAACTCTGTTCGACTTACAGGCGAGATGTCAAGCCCCTGCATAGATATTTTAATGTGACATAGGGAAAACTGCTGCAAAATGCCAGTCATTAAATAACCATTACATCTGAGGTAGATGTTGATCCAGCAGGGTCACGCCTCACTGATGGTCTGTAAAGGATGCCTGTGATTCACCAGCAGAACACAATTTACCCACTTCCCAAAAATCTCTACAGATCTAGTCAAAGTACAGACTGCAAATATGTTGCTTGCAAGCATCTCTTGAAAGACATCTCAAATTTGCTTTTCACAGGATTCATCTGTAAATCAGCAATATATTACATAGAGATTTCTATAAGCTAGCACTTGCACAGACCCACATAAACTAATGTTCTAGTTTGCATTTTTTCTTTTGCAAGGAAGAAATGAATCAGTTATGCAAATCAGTTATTGCAAGGACCTTATTTCAGGCAACTTCCTTTAGAGCAGACAAAAACCAAGCAGTGGCTGATGTTTAGTATTGACACACTGTCACACCGATGCAAAGGTCGGATGCCCCTGTGTGAACACACATTTCCATGGGAGCGAGCCCGGGCTCTCTCTCCCTCGCCCTGAGCTCCGGCGCCAGGCCGGCCGGGCGGCTCTGCCCTCTGCGGGCCTGGGCCGGGCCGGCCGGGGGGCTCTGCCATGGGGCCGCGCCCCTTCTCGGCATCTCGCCGGGCCCCGTCCCGGCACAGCCGGGTCCCCCTGCCCTCAGCACGGCCAGAGCGGGCCCGTGGCTGGGCTGCAATGCTGCTGCTGCTGCTGAGTCTCACAGGAGCCGCCGGGCAGGGCAGGGCAGGGCAGGGCAGCCATCGCCCCGCGGATGTGCCGCAGCGCTGGCCTGGCTGCTGAGATCCCGGCCTCCTCCAGCGCGGCTGCCGGAGAATCCTCCAGCAAACAGCTCCGGCTGGGATCTCATGGCCCTCTGCAGGCCTCGGGTAAAATATTGACTCGTTCACTGCACAGATGAGGCTTGCAGACCTTCCGTTCTCTCTGGAGTGAGAGAAAAGTGACAGACACACAGAAACAAAACAACAGGAAGACACCAAGGTCAGTGAAATAGAAGTTCCAAGATGGGAGGGATTGAGGACATGCCTCACTCTTGGACTGAAATTCTCTTGTAAGCTATGGAGAATATATAATTGCTACATTAGACACTTTTTCCTGTGTAACTCATGAAATGCATTTTGGGCAGATGAAGCCTTCTCACCACAGCCATGAGCAGAAGCACCAGTGCTGAAGTAAGCAGATGTTGAAGTAGCTGTGATCCCAAGAGAATTTTGAACAGAGAGAGGGAGAGGAGTGAAGAAGATCCTTTGCCCCCAAGGAAGAAGAAGAAGACCTCTGTTTCATGAGATGGAGATGATCTCCAATTTAGCTGAAGACAACATTTACTCAAACAGTTTCATCCTTAAAAATAGTACCCCGTAAGTTTGACACGGCCCATAAATTCAGCTGTGGGAAGGATGTGAAAAGATGGGAGGGACTTTGCGATTGGAGATTTCCCAGGATGTTGGTATTTGTGGAAGTTGAAGTCAGAAGAGAACTGTTTTCTTGTGGAGAAGTCTCCATAGACTGACAGGAGAGACTCATCTCCCTAAGTGATCTGAAGAAAGAATACTCTAGAGGTGACAAACTGACTGAATTGTTTCTCTATGTTGTCAGTGGAAAAGAGAGTATGGGGAGGAGGGAGGAGAAGTGTTCAAGAGGCTTTATTCTGATTGTTCTTATTATTTCCTTTAGTTTCTGTTAATAACAGTTTTGATTTATACCCTTTCCTTTGTACCTCTGAGCTGCTTTGCCTTCCCTCCTAACCCTATCTCACAGCAGGAAAATTAGTAGACAATTCTAGTGGATGTGCAGGCAATTTGGCCGCACTAGAACCCACCACAACTTGGTGCATTGGCTGGAAATTTTAAATGGTAAACTAAAACTACTATATGAAATGGTTGTTACTGCTGGTGGAAGTGAAACTACCACCAACTATTTGAGCATTTTCACACCACAGCTCACAAGAACAGTTCAATTCTGATGGCCCTGACTCAGATGTACTGCAGCCTAAAGCATAAAGGAAAAGTCACTGCAGACAAATTTTACTCAAATGTTGAGATTCAAATAAATAAAAATAAGTCACCTGAAATTGGAAACAGTAAAAATTAGAAGGAAGCAAGAAATGGAGATCCTTGATGCACCAACTTCATGTCAACTGGTGACATGGGCTATGTCACCCCTCTGCTGTGGATGAGCTTCCCCGGGTGAAGGACCCCACAGCAGGGCTGGTCTGCACACTGGAGAACGGCGCTCACTGAGCCTCTCGCCAGAGGCTCCCAACACACACCCAAAGCTTCTCCCTGCCCACCCTTTGGTGCGAGGCTCTGTGCCAGCCTGGCAGCTGACAGCCTTGTGGCTCTTGTCTCCTCCCCAAAGGTGCTAAGCTTGTGCCTTGTGAGTGTTCCCAACTCCTGAGTTATATTATCTTCATCAGTGAACAG
>NW_027635990.1:0-113519 GCF_903797595.1 Erithacus rubecula | reverse complement strand
GTGGATGTGTCCCAGATGTGTTCCAAAGAAGTGTCTCAGCCTGGCACTGATGTGTGGATGCAGCAGGGCCTCCCCACTGGGCAGGGAGCAGCAGAGTGTTTGTCACAGGTGCCATTTGCAGTCCAGAGGGTGCCCTTGCCTTCTGCCCTCACTCCTCTAAAGACCAAATCCTATTCTGGGGAGATCAGAACTTCCCAACCTGCTCTGGGAAGCAGGCATTTCCCTTGGAGTGAGTCTGTGGTGAAGACAGGGCAGCCCTGCTCCTGCACACCAGCATGTGCCAGTGAGAGCACAAGCATGACAAAGTGCTGCACACAAGCACATTTCCATTGCTGTCTTCACCTCTAAAGAACACAGATGAAAGTGGCATCCCGCAGACCTTGTTAGAAAGAAAAAAAAAAAAAGGAAAGAAAGCCATCAGGAAAAAGGATCTGACATATCTGTAGCTCTGTGTTGCAGAGCATTTTAGCATCTCTTGTGAATTGCTGGCTGCTCTCAATTCACACTTATTAAATGGACATTCGAGGCACTTAGCACCTTGCAGGGGGCATTCAGCACTGTTTAGCATCAGTGTCTTCCTAGGTCTTCACTTCTGAAACAACCAGCTCTGCAAAGCAAAATAAAAGTTTGTTTTGACAACCTGTTGTGATGTATGGATCCAATTACCGAAGTCTCCACACTCATGTTGGTTCTGGAAAATTTTTTTTTGGATTGTAGAAGCATAATCTGAAACAAGGAATTCTCCTTTATGTTACATTCCCTCTAGGCAAAAAAGTAAATATAGGGAGGAAAAGAATTAATGGAGCCTATAATCATAGGGGTGTTGTTTGTTCATATACATCACATTACTCTGCCACGCTTACTCAGATTTTCTCATCATTCTTTCCCCACTCCCAGCTCTCCCTTCTCTTATCATATTTTTACATCAGCAGAACACTTTGGTATTTTGTAGAAATCCGCTCAAATTTACTCCTAAATGCCAGCAAAGTTGAATGGTGGAGGTGGTGGAATTTACACCATTGGGTGTTTGACCAGAGCCAGGCCACATCTCCAAAGAGCTGCACCGGCTTTCCCTAGGCTGTATTTAGGAGGATGTTTCCTATAAGATTTAATTCCTATTCTTTCTGGGAAATGTTAGTGAGCTAACAATTGAAAGTTAGGGTGAGGGGGGACTTATTAGTACACCCTTGAAAATTCTGTAATGTAGAATAGATAAAATAGTTTCCAAACATTTCAGGTATGAGTTTTGAATTATGTGAGTTTCTCCCTCGTAGCTCTTTCTCGCTGTTAACTCCGTGTTCCTTTCATTATCATATTCCATTAAGAGCATATGCTTTTTCTGCCTCAAGGAGAGGGAAAACCAAAACAAAAAAAAACCCCCAACACATGCATAAAAAAAAAAATCAATCAAAAAAACAAGCAACAAACTAGCCAAAAAAGCACAACAACAAAAAACCAAAACAAACAAACAAAAACAACAACAACAACAACAACAAAAAAAAACCCACAGAAAAAAAATAGGCCACCAAAAAAAAAAAATCCCAACAAGAAAACCCTTTTGTACAAGTAAGCTTTCTAATTTATCTTTCTGTTCTGGAGTGATGGTCAATTACTGGCTCTTCCCTCTTACAGAAGAGAAAGAAATAAATTTTTTCTTGTGAAGTAATGTCCCATTTTCAACATACAGCATGGAGAGCACATGCTCAGAGACATATCTATAAACATATAAAGAATTTTAAAAGATTAATTTGTGGCATGTGGTTATCTGAAATTAATGTAATTTAGTCAAGACAGTTCCTTTTTCTCTGTGATTCTGCATTAAAAACTGTAGGCTAGGGCTTTGAGCAGCCAGGTCTGTTGGAAGATGCTCCTGCCCATGGCAGGGGCTGAAACAAGATCATCTCCAAGGTCACTTCAAACCAAAACCATTCCATGATTCTCTGGAAAACAAGCTTATGCTTATTACCAACAAAATTGGAGCAGCTCCCTCCATACTTTTGGCACAGATAAATGTTTGATTGTCCTACTTGGGATTAGGGACAAGCCATCTATACTTATAAATGTGGTTTGTACTCTTGCAACCTCATTTTTCATCCTTAGTTCTTTTAAGAATAGTTAGCCCCTGAAAACAAGAATATGCTTCTTGGTGGCATGAAACAAGATTCTGTGACTGTGTGTTGGGAGCTCAGTCCTGAGAAGTGCAAATGACAAAAAAAGGATCCTGATCCATGTGAGGGGGCAGTGACACCAGCAGGTTCAGGTTCTTTCTGACTCTCTCTCAAATTTTGGGGGATTTCTAAAAAAGATAATGTGCATTATGTTTGGGTTTAAAATGGGGAAATCATTTAGGTTTGATCAAATCAAAGGTGGTCAAAATAATTTTTTCTTTCAGCAGCATTGAGTCACACATCCATTAGCAAGCTGGGATGCACTGACTTTCAGATCTTCCTTTCTAGAAGTCTCTGAGGCTGTTTTTGTCTTTTATGTCTGTCTTGTGTAAATGAATGGAAAGTTCTCTGCATCCCATGTAATGCAATGGTTTGGTGGTTTTGAATGCTACAGGAGGGCAAACCTCCTTGTTGATCTCTTTAAAGTACCAAGAAATTGCCTGTCTTAGATGGTAAATCTAAAAAAATACATGAGCTAAGCATATTTGTCATTGGATTGCATGAAGAGAACCTGGTACAAGTGCCTAAAACTGCTAAAATGTCTGGGGTCTATAACAGAGGAAAAGATGTTTACAGAAATTCATTTTGCAATTTATTATCAGAATTAAACTCCTGTATGGCTGTAACCTGTGGAAGGTTTTGTGTCAAGAATGATAAATGGTCAAAATGCTGGTAGCAATTTATGTTTGCTATTGGATTTCTGCTCAGCTAAACATCCACTTAGAGCATATACTTCTTGGTAGAAAACATTAAAATAAAAGATAATTTTTTTTTGCTTTCTGGTAGAGAAAGGAACAGCTTGTGGTACCTTTAAAGAGCTCATTGCAGCAGAGCCAAGAAAGCAAGAAACAAAACAAAACAAAAACCCAGAACAGATTGCTCAGCCTGTGGCTGGACTGGTAGGAGCAATCTGTGCAAGATTTCTCCAGAGGAAAAATCTTGAGGCTTCTGCTGCTGAGAAACGTAGCATAGAGTGGTGAACTGAAAATTGTTGAAAAAGCAGAACCTTTACTTAAGACAAAAACCAATCCCAAAGAGTTCTGCTGTTCAGCCTGCATTCCTTTTTGCAGTCTTTTTCTGTTCTAAATGAGTATTCTGCTGGGCTGGAAGTGGAGTCTGCAAAAATTTCACACCTGGGCTGTTACAGGAACAACCTGCTCCTGTAATTTAATCCTTTAATTTAACTTCTAGTCTACCACAAAAGAAATTCCCCTAGTTTTGAATACTACATGGTTCCCTTGGTTCATCTTGCAGTGCACTGTTGATTCCAGATGGAAATTTGATGCCAATCAATACTGCAATTCTCTCCTGTTTTCTTGCATGTTTATGCATGTTGTTAACTGTCATAACATAATGCTGTCAGTATTCACTTGATCCCTTGTTCAGAAGTGAGGAATTTCCCTTTCCTAGAAGAGGCACACCTGGAGTAAAAATAATGATTTCCATAAATTGTGTCTTTGCTTAATATGGAATTTGGAATCCATCTGGAATTAGTTGCAAAAAGCAGGGCAAGTGGCAACTGATGATGGAGGAGGAATGTCTCAGTGGGGCAGAGCCATGTCCTCTTTGCTGTCAGGCTCTGAGCTGTGGGGAGAACTTACCAAGGCAATTACCCTGTGCTCTCAGAGGGTACCAGGATGGGGTAGCCTGGGTAAAGTGAAACCTGGATCAGCACAGAAGTGGAGCACAGTACATCCCAGTTAGTGCATCCCTCTCTAAAACAGTGGCAGGTGATTTCTGCAGGCACCTGAGAGAGCAGGAACTGGGACCATGGCTGAGCTCACCATAACACATACCAGGCAGGATATTTTGTACTAAACACGTCCTGGAAAGGGTTTTTTGTTGGTTTGGGTTTTTTTAATATGGTGTTTCCCCCCCACACACCTCTGAGCTAAACAAGATACTTGGATTCTTTGGCAAATGAATCAAACAACATCTTCTCTTGCCTTTAGAAACACATTTGTGAATTTGCCACTCAATCTTCTGAAAATCAAGCTAGGTGCTCACAATGGTTTGTGAGTGTGCACAGGGTGTATCACCTGTTGACAGCCTTAACTGCCTGAATCGTGGTAGTTCACCCTGTTCTTACTCTGTTTGAAGAAAATATCACTTTTATTTCAAATTAAAATGCCTGCAGATTAAATACTGTGAGCTTTTGAAAGACCTCTGTAGGAATCTGTGCCATTTGCAGTAGACATTGTCAAAGGCAGTCAATGAGCAATGACAGCTATGTCATCTCATGTCTAATTGCCTGAAATACATTGAGATACATCTCACCTTGCAGTCTTTGTGCATCTTTATGATTGAAACACATAAGGCTTAATGCATTAAGGGAGTTTTTTTCAGAAAGCTGTTTCTCCTAACCATATCAAGTATTACAGTTCTGCATGTTTGGAAAGCTGCGCCATTGCTGTCAGCCCAATTAGTTCTTTGAGGCTGACTGCAAGTGAGAGGGAGAAGTGGTTTTCTGCCATTGAGGGTTTGGGGTTGTTACTCAGAAACCTGTTTAAAGCACCTACAGAAGTGAGGGTGAACTCTCTTACCCAAGCATGAGGTTTTTCAATTTTTTTGTCAGCTCTTAGGCAGTCACATTTCCCAAAATAATTCCCTCTGTCTCCTTCACTTGTCACTGCAGCCTAAATTGCTAACCCTTAGCCTGTAAGGGGTGGCTGCTGCTGTTTCAGTAGACCTTCACCAGGGCCTCACTTTCATGTGTTGGAGGCTAGGAGATTATTTGATAATAAACCTTTTCTGGTTTTTCGTTTGGCTAACCACAGAACTGAAACTCTGGTTCAAGCACCATCTCACATTTTGGTTGCAGCTATCTGTTTCTTTTTCTTTGGATTCCCCAAATTCAGTTGTGGCCTCTTCTTACCTGTTAGGGATGCTGCTGTAAGGGCCATATCCTTCTCTTTTGTCTTGGCCATTTTACTTTTTTTTTTTTTTTAATTTTTTTTTCCCCCAGTGCCTTTTTCTAGCACAACAGATGAATGTATTCACTTCTGTGGCTTTTTTCCTTTATGATTCCACACTGTGAATTCACCTCCTCAGCTAAGCCAGCCTCTCAGTTATATTCTTAGATAAGATCTTTTGTACACCCTGCAAATTATTCCCCTTGTTCTCCTTGAAAACATTTGTTAAAATTCGTTATATCCTTGAATTCTTTCCTTAAAATATCCTTTGGCATAATAATTGCAAAGTGGTTGACATCTCTCTTCATCCATCTGTTGTCTCTTATAATGAGGCAGTAAAATTCAGAACTATTTTTTTTCTTGTTCACACAATATTTCTTAAGTGAGCCTTGCTGTTCCAGTGACCTCTGACAAACTGCAGCAGGAACTGTTGTCAGGGCCAGACAGGCTGCTGGTAACTGAAGGGTTTTCTCCCTCTGCATTGTTGTCACAGTCTTTGCCCTTAGTATCCTTTTTGTGTAACCTGTTTTTACATGACATCAGGGAAATGTTCCAGAGGGTGAGAAAACTGCATTTCCTTGTGCTTTGCTGAAGTGTGCTATGCATAACATCCCTGGCAATCCAGAAGATCCACCTTGTGGATAACCAGCTGTTCTTTGTTCTGAGAGCAGCTTCTGCTGCTGGAAGTATCGAATCTCATCATTAACTGTGTGAGGCACAGTCTTGTCTGCTTTCTGCATTTCAGTGTCAATCCTTGGAGGGAAGAGAAGGAAGTAGTGTGGGTTTGGTGGAGATTCGTCATTGTGTAAACAAAAAAAAACAATTTTTAGGTTTATTTAGCAACAATTGTGCCCTTTTAATGCTAAGCAGGCATTTAGCAGTTGCAGGTGACACTGAAATCAAGATATTTGCAGAGTGGTGGGAATCCTCTGATGCAGAAAACTGTATGACATAAGAACTACTGACATTTTTCTCTAAAGTGTGGCAACAGTGCCATCCATTTGTACAGTGTGATCAAGGGCCTTTTACTAGCAAAAGCTGTGCCTGAATATTTTCATTATTTCCCTAATAACAGCACACATTCCAGGCAGTTTTGCATAAGCAATACATTTCCTCTGAGGCATCCTGAGGAAATCAGATTTACTCATAGGTGTGGGACAACCAGGCTGGATATGCCCTGGTGTCCAGACCATGTCCCTCAGTGGCACACAGTATGCAAACAGTGGCTGCAAAGAAATCATTATGAATTTTAAGGAAACTGAAACCAATTGATTAAGACTTATTTCTGCAGCTTGTTATGGCACAGTTCTTACAAGAAAAAAAAAACGAGTCTTAGACTGGAGTCTAAAATAAATGAGATGTGGTTGCATTAGTCATGGTGTTTATGCTTTGTTATCCCAAGGTGACATTTCCCACAGGCATGACACAATGGCCAATTAGTGACAGAGCAGCAGCATCAACACAGAGTAAAGGCATTCCTAATTCTCTTTTTCCCTCACTTTCCCCTAGTCATAGATGCTTTATGTGTGTCACTGTGCCTATTTTTTCCATCTTCTCCCTCTCCTGTTGTTGTTTCCTCTTCCATCATCTTTCATGATGGCAGCCCACTGCATAAAGGCTGGGGAGCTCTTGGAAAGTATTTCTGGATTTCTAGTCCCTGGAAATCTGCCTTGTTCCTTAACGAGTCATGCCTCTCAGGCAGAGGGTGAGTTCCTAACAGGGAAACCAACATCTTTATTATAAGGATAAAAGGGAGAGCTCTTCTTCTCTTGGCTAAACTTGGAAAGCCAGTCTGAGCTCTGATTCCCTTGAAAACAGGGCATCTTCTTCCATCTTTATCCACTGATTTTAGCAGCATACACTCAAAAAAAAAAAAAAAAAAAAAAGGCAATACAATAAATACCTAAATAAAAGCAATACCTTTTTGCTCAGCTGTTTCTTGTCATTATCAGATTTATGTAGCTGTTGGGTATGTGTTAATTTCTAAGGCTGAGAAGACTAATATCATCAGCCATAATTCTGTGGGTTTCTCCTGAAGCCATTACCATAATTAAGATAATGACAATGAAAGCGAGTGTTTATTTCGTACTGCTTTGTATGGCAAAATATAATTAGGTGTTTGGCTAGATATGTATATGGTTGAAAAGGGTTTTAGAGACTGAATAAAGCAGGAGTTTAACTCAGAGTGAATCTGGAATTTAGAGCAAGGATGCCATGAGCACACCATGCAATCTGCTAATAGAGTGAGAAGATTTTCTTAATTCCCCTGCACTTCAGGAATTCTTTGTCCAGAGTGACGACTGTGCCTTTAAATTTACAAAATTTCAACAGGTCTTGTGCTAACTGTGCTGATGTAATCTTGTAAATATTTATCTGCCTTACATTTGAAGGAAAATAAAGAACAGTTTCTTAGCACACCCTGCAGTGCAATGTGGGCTTTCCCTCCCTGTGGGAACTTGTTTATGCTGCCCACACACACACCTGAAGCTTGAGATCCCAAGCAGAAAAGCAGATTGCAAGTGAAGAATTTAGTTATAAGCTGCCATGTGGCTCTAATCCTTCATTTTTTCATTTGCAATAGCAAGTTTTGCAGATATTGAATGGCTAAAGGTGTTTGGAAAAGGAGTTGATTTCATGCTTCACAATGACCTTTTAGGCTTCACTTGATGCCATTTGTCTTTTTTCTTTCAGACAGAAGTTCTCAATTTTTTGAATGTTAGCCAAGGGTAAAATATAACCTGACTAGGTGAAGTGCACCTTTTATGTATCTCACTTGGCATTTAAAAAAAAACAGAGGGAGTGGAGAAAAGGATGCCCTATCTACAAATAACTGAGTAATATGAGGGCCAGAGAGCATGAAAAGAGGGAAAAATATTTAAGATTAAGTAAGTCAACTTCTTTCAATTGAGTGCTGATTTAGTTACTTAAGTCAATGTTTGTTACACACAGGACTAATGCTTCCAGTTCAGTATTAGATAAAATTAATTATATAATCACATGATGGCTTGGGTTGGCAGGACCTTAAAGGTCATTTCATTCCAAATCCCCTGCCATGCTTAGGGACACCTTAAACTAGACCAGGCTGCTCATCCAAGGAGATTTCCCATCAACCAGGTTGCTCATTGAACCCCATCAAACCTGGTCTGGTACACTTGAACAGTAGTTTAAACTATTATATCTTTGAGGGAACCATTTTTTTGATGGCAAACTCTCCATATGTGGCTTTCTCAGCCAAGTCCTGGAGATGTTCTCTCTTTTCCAGCCATTGTAGCACACACTGCATCCATCATCCATTTCACCTTTCCAGATACTTCCCTTGTGAATACTTCTACCAGCATGAAAAATTATTTCTCTATTTTCTATAAGTCAGTGATCCCTGAAAATATTTATTCATCCCCCTATTAGCATAGTGTATTGGACAACATCCATTTCAATGGAATAACTCTGAAAGTCAGTTTTTGAAACAGCATCACTCTCAGAGTTTGTAATGAAAGCTTTCTTCTATCATATTGGCTAGAACAATTTTCTGTATCTTTGAAACTTGCCTTGCACCTCTTAGTCTAGTTTACTCAGGCTTTACTAGGTGTATGAGACTGCAAAAGGTGATCTGTTCCAAGACATTTGGAGAACTCAGAATGTGTGATAGAGTGCCCTGCCCCTAACACCCCCCAGCTGTAAAGAATCTGTCAATCACAACTGTCAATCATGGGGAGGCATCCCCCCAGTGTCACCTAAGCCACCCCTGAGTGGCAGAGAGTCTGCCAGTGCCACCTGGGAAGAAGGCTCAGCATGGGCCAAGCCCAATTTAAGAAGCCTGGCCATGAAGCAAGAACATTGTTCTTTAACCCAGCCTTCATCTTGGAGCCTTACATCACTGGAACCCAGGAGCTATAGATTTTTCTTTCTGTGTCTTTCTGGTTTTCTCCCTCTTCTCCCTCTCCCTCTTCTCCTCCTCCTCCTCTTTCTTCCTCCTCTTTCTTCCTCTTCTTGTCCTCCTTCTAAGTCTCTTCTCATGGAACATAACACCAGGTTAATAAGGCTTTCTGTGTTCAGTGGGCTAAGTCTATGCTGTGATAAGTGATGTTATGCAGTATTTACTCATTTTCCAATCTTCCTTAATTTTCTAGTTTATTGATAAACTTTTGTATATTTTTGCCTCTTGAGAATATTTACTTGGAACTTTCTCCTTTGTGCCTACTCAGAGCAAAAGAACTTTGGTTTAGCCCTAGGCTTGAGTGATCAAGGTGTAAGACACTTCATACTCTTTTACAAATCCCACCATAAAAGCTCCTCAGCTCAGCAATCTCCTTTTGTGCATGAAATTATTTAATTTCTAACTGGGATGAGCGTGTGAAAGGGATACATGTGCTCATGTGTGCACACTGTAGATAGAGACACAGGTGCTGGAAGTGAGGTCTGGAAAAGTCTGGTGGTATATTTTCAAAGGAGGTTGGTCATTTTAAGCATATTCTGTTTTGTTCTCAGTTTGGTTTGTTCTTAAATCTTTAGGTGGTTTTAATTTGTTCTCAGTTCAAGGTCTGCCCTTAAACTGAAATCCTATTCCAGTTAAATTTTATACCAGATTAGCTGGTTTCAGTGAAAGTAGTTTTATTTCCTGTGTTTAGCTGTACTTTAGAGCATGGTGCCAAATTTGGCAAAATACAGGGAAATTAAAAATAAAGTGGAAACTAGGCCATGTATATGATTTATCTCAATAATGGACATACATGCCTCCCACCTGAATGCAGTTATACAATTAAAATTACAAATTTGTGTACAATTAAGGTTTTTTTTAATTTTACCTATGAAGCCTATCTTAAACAGCTGTTTCCAGCATTGCATTTTGCTGCAATTTTAGTCTTCTTTCAGCTGAAGTCCAAGATGATGTTCCATTGAAAAACTGAATAGGGGTCCATAAAGGACTGTACAATTCTGTGGTAGGCACAGGCATGCTGAACTCTAATGTTTGTGTAAATGAGGTTCTTTTCCAGTGGCCAAGGATGAGGGTACTGCTATTAGCACCACATGGAGCAAATGTCCTTTAGCTTTGCTGATGAACAGACAAATGTTTTGGAGATAAAAAAACAGAGTCCAGTTCTGGTGACTACGTTAGTGATTGCATTTTCATATGAACTTTGTCTCAGTTGTACATTCCTTCAAAAAGAAATACTACCATCATGGTTTCTAGCATTCCAAATAATCTGGAAGGCTAGAAAAGGATTTTAAAGAAAAAAAATCAACAGTGCTGTAACATTTAAAAGACCCTTTGTTAAATATTTTACCAGATTCATGAGCTTTTGTCAGTCTGTTTTGTGATACTTAAAATCATGAAGCATCAGAACTTGTACCCATTTGTTATGCTATTTGTATTCAAAGTTACCAAAAACTGACATTAATTTTTTTTCTGAGCCCTTTACATCTCATGAGGAATGTGCAGGTTGGTGGAAATGGCTATTTAAGTATTTTAGATTCCTGTATAAAAAGTATGGACTTTGTACTGCGAAAGTAAGAGAGTTGCAGTTGTCATGTACTTGCTCTATATAAAGATATTTTAAATATCACACACAAGGAAATATGTTTGCTGTGAGATTTCTCTGAGAATCATTCCTGACTGTGGCATTAAACAGGTACTAGAGGAGAAATTACTTTGAAGTATCAGGTATCTAAGATTGAAATGGCTCCTATTGTGGAAAGAGCTGTCTAGGAACCTCAGTGTTGGTGATGTTTTTGAAAATATGTCAAATTGAGTAGACCCTAATAACAGCAAATTATTTTTTCAGACTGTGGCTTTTAGATTTCTGTTCCTCTCTCTTTCCACCACTTTGCTCCTTTGATTTACAGACTTTCTGTGTAAGATTCAGTACATTTAGGCAGATGCAAGCAGCTGGAAGCAATAGAGTTAGAGCACTTTGAAAGGCTGGATTTTCACAAGTGGTTTGGGGTTTAGATGCTGGGAGTCATTATGTGGTGCTTCAGAATAATATTTAGAGAATTTGCTCTCCCGGCAGAGATTTGAAAGAGTTTATTCATGGGTTGTATTTCACTTCTAAAAAGTTGAATAAAATTACATTGCATTATATTTTTAAATGAAGAAATCTGATTGAGCCATGCAGACACATTTTAGAAGGATATATATTCTAATGATACAAATCACTACTTTTATTCCATGTATTCATAAAACATATGCTCCCAGAAGCTTTGGAGAGAACCTTTTTTCTTGCCAGCTATATATAGTATAGTGAATATTTCCTTTCAACTCAAGCCAACATCCCATGTAAACATGATAAAGTTAGCTACAGCAGTTTTATGGAGCAGCAAGAATTTGTGGTCTTACATTGTGCTTTTTTTCTTTGTTGCTGTTTTGGTTTTTTTTTCCACAACTGTCCTTTCTTTCTTGAGAGGCTGGTTTCATTAGTTGTCATACAAGTTTCCCATGTTTTAGCAATTCTAAAACTCTCTGTGATTCCATGACCTCCACTAATTCTATGTTTTCTTTCAATAGGCTTTTTGCAATACTGACACCACAGAGGGGCACCTAGTTATAAGCCACACAGGGCATTATTTCTCATATTGTATCCCCTGGTTTATGACATGTCAAGTGGATTGCTCCTTTCCTCACTAACAGCCTGGGGAATGAAGCCATCATAAGGCAGAGTAGCAGTCCCAGATTGTTTCAGTGAGTGTTTGCTGTAATTGCCATTCCTGCTACAGTGCACCCATTCCTGCAACAAATTGTTCCACAGATGTGGGCACTGTGTGTTATCCTTTCCTTAGCTGTTTCCCTTGCTGGCTCAGTAGCAGGGTGAATTTTCCCACATCTGTCTATTCCTGCTCATCCAGTGGGTGGTAGGAGAGGAGTGCCATGCCAATAATTCATGGTCTTTGGATAGTCTTGTACACTGAGGCATTCAAAAAGAAAACATGGATGTGTGTGACCTATAAAGGCACATCAGAGCATGTGCTGCATCCCTGATTTCTGCAGAGCCCAGGTGACACAGAACTAATGCCTTCATCCATCAAGCTTTCATTTCTATATGTCTGTACATTCTTTTAACTACCCAAAAAAGCTTGAGAGGGACTTTTTTACAAAGGCATGCAGTGATGGGGCAAGAGAGAATGGCTGAATGAGGGAAGTTTAGGTTAGGTGTGAGGAAAAAATTCTTTACTATGAGGCTGGTGAGGCACTGAGAACAGGTTATCCATAGAAGCTGTGGCTGCCCCATCCCTGGAAGTGTTCAAGGCCAGGCTGGATGGAGCCCTGAGCAACCTGGGATAGTGTAAAGTGTCCCTGCCTGTGGCAGAGGGCTTGGAACTACCTGAGTTTTAAGGTCCCTTCTAACCGAAACTGTGCTATGCTATAAGAAACCCTTAAAATAGTTTCAGGCACTCCTCTTTCAGAATGGATCACAAATGACAGTTTTGGTCTTCTTTAGAATGAGTGTGATCAGAGCATCACCTTTGTTAGGAATGTGATCATGCAGAGTAACATTCTCAGGGAGCTGGAACTTGCCAGGTTGTCTGTGCTGAATTGACAGAACTAACAGCAAAATACTACAGGAGACAGAACTGAAAAGACTGGGATAAGGCTGTGTGGGATACAGTGAAGTCAGGAATTCTTGAAAAAAATGGTGAAATATCATAATTTCAACTTCTAGCAACAATATGCATGGTCTTAGTGGCCCTGTGGTTGTGTAGGTGTTCATATTTGTAATTCAAGTGGCAATGTGTCTTCAGGACCAATTTCTTCCTTTCTTGCTTAAAAAAAATAAGATATTTAGGCAGACTTTACTATATAGCTTAATTTCAGTCTGTTTTGAACTATTTCTTCTCCTTTTTTGAAAGCATCAGGCTTTGATTGTGTCTGAAAAGGTAGTTTTAGAAAGATTATAACCTCCACTCTGCTTTTGTTAAATAAGAAAACATAGTGACTCACATTCTCTTATTAGAATGTCTGTTGCATGGAGGTGATTTGAAACACACCTTTAGCAGAAGTTGCATTTCAATAATACATTTACATGTGGTTTCAAAATAATATCAAGATAAATCTTTTATTTCTCTATCTAGACTGGATACCCTCTGGGGTAATTTCTAGCCAATTGTGGTGATGATTTATATAGTTGATACATTCTACCTAGGGAAATAAAACATGTGAAGTAAAAGTTGGAATGAGCAGCTAAAATGGTCCCATTTCCTGCCTGACAATTTGCCTTTTGTTTGTGTTGAAGTTGATGCAGTCTGGAAGAAAATAATACACTGGTTTTGCACTGCAGTTCTTTAAACATTATTACCCTTATCTTCTATTCTGTTCAACTCTACTATCCCAGTTTGAAAGAAATTGAGGTCAAAAGGCCTCTAAATAACCATCCGGGCAGTAATAATACAGGAAACTGATAGTATTGGTATTTTCTACAAAATATCATGTGCCAGCTGTCACTTGATGTTTGCCTACTCCACTTCCACAAAAAAAAAAAAAAAAAAAAAAAAAAAATCAGGATTGTTTTGATTTTCAAAATATCTTAAATTTTGCATTTAGATTATGAAGGGAGTAAGACATTTTTCTTTTTAAAGGGGAAAAAACAGGTAAATAAAATAATGATGTCTCTACTTGATCTGTTTTCCACTCAGTGCTTTCACTGTAGAAAATCTGTTAAATTTTTCTGTGTTCCCAGTTTTTAAGTGCATTTGCAAGACACTAAAGGTCTTGCTGACAATGAAATTCTGTGCCAGGTGTCATTTCTCTTTGCTGCTTCACATTACCATGTTGAAAGAAAAATAAAGCCCAAGTTGCTCAAGTAACAGATATTTCTACCCATACCCACAGTCCCTTTACCAGTGTTGCATTAGACATTTTCCTCTTCCAGGGGCCAGTCAATCTGAATTTTCTGTGATTCCAAATTCTTAGCAGCAGAAAGGAAATGTTCATAACAAACACAGCTCTTGACTTACAGACTGTGAAATTCCTTCCTGAAAGAATGAATGACTCATTTCACTGTTCAGCTTCTAAGTGTGGGTGACATTATTTGGATTGATGTAATGCCACTCAGCATATTGCAAAATCCTTCCCACTTGTGGGGAAGCACGTGGGAACAAGTTCATTTTTGGTCCTGGAGAGGCAGTAAAATACTGTTTAGTGGAAAGATTTGAGTGCAGCTTGCAGTCTACTCTAGAAAGAAGAAGTCAGGGTTTGGTGGTCTCAAGGTGTGGTTACACATCTTGGTCATTTCCATCACCATTTCCATGGGTGAGTCATCACCACTTTGACCATCAGCACATTCAGCTGCTGCTGCCAAACCACCTGGAGGTCCTTGGCCTTAAGAAACCCTTTCTTCCCACTAATGAAATGCTGTTCAGGGAAGGTGCCATGATTTCCATGCCCAGTTCATCCACTCCAATTGACTGGGCCCCTGGCAGACCTCTGTCTTATTATGTTGTTATGATGCAGTTATGGGTTTATTTGCAAAGACTTCAGTGCAGAGTTGTGCAAAAAATGAGTAAAATCAAAGTTCAAAGTTCTGCACTCCTTCTATTAGACTTAATTTTATATATGTACAAACAGCATAGATACAAATATAAACACATATATTAAACCTTTTTTTTAAATAAAAGTGTCCTATTTTAGGACATTTTGGATAAGCAGTTCTCACTTGGTGCTGAAGGCTATTTCCACTCTAAGCTAAATATTGATAACTGCCTGGTCAATGCAGGTTAAGAGGCCAGAATTGATACAAAGGACAGTGATCACTTCATTGACAGCAGTGCCATTGGGTACAGAAGCCACATGCTCTAGGCCAGGCTAGATTGTGGGCTATTACATAGAGGACAGAAATTCTTATGCTTTCTTTAACATTTTCCATAAAAAATGAGGTAAATTTTGCACAAGGACAAATAGTCAATTTGGTTGTAAGAATGAATGGTTCTTGAGAAGGGCATTGGTGTATTTTAAAATATAATTATAAAGTGCTCCCACATGGCTGTTCTCTTTGATACATACGTAAATCAGAATGCAGAAATGTATAAATAAAATATTTCTAATATAAAGGTTAATGAAGGCTGATGAAACAGCTTGAGCTGATGCTGCTTATTTTGAGGCTATCTTGCATCTCTCTGGGCAGGGGAGGGCAAACAACCCACCCAAGCTTCAAATGCTATTAGTTCCAATGTTCAGTCCCAGCAGACATTTACCTGTACAATTGATGGGCTCATTAGAGCTCATTAGTTAAGCTCAACTGCTGCCAGTTTGCACAGGCAGTTTGGTTGTGTGGCATCCTAGCAGGATGTGGTGGGATTGCTGTGGGAGGAGGCAAGAAGGAAATATTTGGGTTCAGCAGATTCCAGAGTCAGCTGACCAAAAGTGCCTTTGGCATCTGTAGCTGATGATGCATTAATCAATTTTTTGCAACTTCTTCATATCATATTTTCACTATGTTTAACTTGGGGGCAAAATATAATTTTTTAGCTGAGAATTGGATATTTAGGTAGATTTCAGTATTCCAACTTACTGGAGGGAATGTGCTTGACGTGTATGAAATGGAACTTTTATGAGTATTGCTTACAAAGAGGAGAGCAGCACAGCAGGAAATTCCATGAAATTCCTCATGTCTAGTTCATGTTTCTCCAAGTTACCTAAATCTCTTCATCCTGTGTCTTTGAAAATAGCTGATGATATAGCTTGTAAGACTGGGAGACAGCAAACTGGCTCAATTTCAAGAAAATGTACATTTTTCCAATGAGTGTCAGTATATTCACTTTCTTTAGGGACAGAGGCATCAGCCATTAAAGGAACAACCATTGCTCAGCAATAGTGACAGGCAGGAAACCCTCATGGAACCATCCCACTTCACTACCTGAGGACAAAGCTCAGGAGAACATTGTAAAACCCTCCTATGCAGTTATCAAATATTTTATTATTGTTTCTTCTCTTTCTGGCTTTTCTGAGTGGAATAAGTGACAGAATACTGTACTGCATATCAAGAAATAAAGCAATAAAATTCTGTTAGCAGTTTAGATGTGACTACACTTTTGGTATTTCTTATCCTGGTTTCCCAGCAATGGGTTTCCACACTGCCTACTTCTATCCTTTTGTTTAATTCAGTTCCTTTTCTGCTTTTTCAAAAATACTTGTGGCTCTCAGGTTGGAGCAACACATTGTTCTTTGTTACAGAACACTTCAGACTGCTTAGAAGTAAACTTGCTGCTTCTGAAGAATGTTAATTTTATTGTAGCAAAGAACTGGTCATTGAATGTTCACTCTTCTATGAAAAAAATGCAAACAGATACTTCAGCTTTTTAAAATAAATCTTCATTTGGGACTGTTGCTCTATCAGGTTGCTTAGAAAATATTTGTTTTGTTTTATTATTCACAGCCAAGGATTATCTTTGAATTCTAAAAGTGTGTTTTATAGGATCTGTTTAGTTTTAGATATGCAGGGGAAATACTAAAAGTTTAGAGGCTTTAGGATTGGACCACTTGAACTTGAGTAGGGGCAAAAAATTATTATATTGTTGGATGTCCAATTTTATGAAGTGAGCAGTCTCTTGGGGAGTGGGCACAAGTTTTTTTTCTGATTTTCTGTGTTTCCCTAATGGATTTGACAGAGGTCAGTGGTGAAATGGGCAGAAAATCTGATAGTTTTCTTTGGTCTGAAAGGTGGTGGCCTTTTTGGAAGGTTTGGGCAGATTTCAGGATCTGGACCATTAACTTGTTTTTTCTGAGTAGTGACATTTTAAAAGTATGTAGGAAAAGGAAGATGATAAAAGCAACACTAAGAGCGAGATTATATTTTTAGTTGCCTTTTTTTAATTTTCACTGAATTTGTCATGGGAAAAACTTTTCAAATTGAGGCATTATTCTAAAAGAAGTTTGTGAGGATTTATATGGTTTTTAGTATCTGAACAGTTACATAAAACTTTTTGAGCTTTGGCTTTTGCTTGCACCATGAGATCAGCCTGGCTATTCCAGCAGCCTTTGAGAACATCTGCAGATATTTAGGGACTCTGAAGTTTGAGAACATCAGATCTTTGGATTATAGTGAAATTCTGGCCAAGTAAATGCACCAATCATTCCAAATATTACCCAGAATGATAGCATGCCATTTCCATCATTATTCAAATAAAAGAGCCACTGAAAGCTTTTTTTTTTTCAAAGTCCTCATTAAACTGAAATATGGAATAGGAAGTGTGCAGAAGTGGATTCTAAATCTCCTTGTGAATTGTCAAAATTGATTTTGAGATGAACTGTTAGAACACAGGTTGGAGCCAGGAAGTCAATTTTCCTTTCTAGAGCTCAAAATGTGCTTGATATGAGGGGGAAATTAAGAGGGAACCTAAGGGAACATCACTCTCCAGTGAATCCTTGGTGCCTGCAGTATGGGAGGGACTGAATTTCCCCAGGAATTTTCTTAACTTCTGTGGGCACTTCCTATTTATGTGGCTCTGACTGGAGGAGTGAAGGAACCCTCCCAGGACCACATTGGAGCCTGTGATCCAGGATTTTCCCTGTGCTGTACCACACAGGCTGAAGGTCCATGTCAGGAGCTCTCTGACCACGGCTGAGAACTCACCACAGCAGATTTTTTGCTGATGTATGGCAACAGCAGGTGTGAAAATTCTTCCTGCATTAAGTACTGAGGTCATGTCATGGAATCCTACAATTGTTAAGGCTGGAAAAGACCTCTAAGATCATCAAGTCCACCTCTTAACCCAGGCTGCTGTATTTGGCTATAGGAGAGCTGCAAAAAGCATAATGCAACATAGTTCCTCGTGTAATGGAGAAGCAAAAAGAGAGCTTTATTTAAAGAAATACTACAATTATATATAGGGTAATTCATGCAAAACACAACAGAAAAGACTCATTGGTCCAAGAAGGCAACACCTCTTTCAAAACATGCTTTCTGCAAAATATCACATCTCCAACAGGTGTCTAGTCATTGTTATAATTTCTTGTCCTTGAGCAGCCTGAGAAACCCAAGGATTCAAGGCTGCTTTTTCCTAGTTCCCAGCAATATCCAACAACACCAGGCCTGCCAAGTCCACTACCAAACCATGTCCCAAAGTGCCACATCTGCACACTTTTGGAACACTTCCAGGAGTGGTGATTCCACTGCTTCCTCATGCAGCCTGTTTCCATGCCTGACCACCCTTTCATTTTTTCCCCAATATCCAATCCAAACATCCCCTGTTTCAACCCAACAAGACTGTTGGAACCCAGAAATCTGGGATTTTTGAGCTTTCTTTGCTTTCTGACACTGACCCCCTGGAGAACACTGCTTTTGACCTGAGGCCTTGGAGAAGGCTTCCAAATTTGAGTGATGGAGTTAGAGTCATGGGTATGTAGTTAAAATAAAAGTGTGGGATTTCACATGGTGAAGGGTTTTGAATTTGAAGGTTTTAGAATATAGTGACAGGTATGGGACAAGATGGAGGATTTTGGGTGTTGTCTCCTTTCTGTCTTCTTCCTTCTTCATGATTTCAGGTTGTAGTTTCTGGTTGAACAGTTAGTGCTGCACTGCAGGTCACAGAAGTTTGGTTATTGGGTCAAAAGTATAAATAATATAGGTGTTATTTCTTATTGGACTGTTTAGCTTTAAAAGACCTTGTAGCTAGCTGGATTCACCTCCATTTTTCTTGCTTGTAGCTGGTAGCTGGAAGTGTTGCAGAATTCTCTGTACTTCAGATAAGATTTAATAAACAACCCAGCCCAAACACCAGAAAGTTCATCTCCTTCATGTTTTTAATCTTGACTCTGAGTGAAGACAGAAGAAAATGAAGACAAGCCACTAATTAAGTGGTGCAGATATGACCATTTCAAAGACCATTTCCTCTCATCCTGAAGAATCCTGTTATAAGATTAAGAGAAAGGACAAGTAGCAATTTGGAATCTAGGGACACAGAAGGACTTTAGAGAGAATGAAAATGTTGCTAGAAATGCCACCCAGTTGTTGGCAGGTGTTTATCCTTCTGTGAAAGGAGGAGACACTACTGATGCCTAAAGCAGACAGGGAGCACTGCTCTCCAGGAAAACACCAGGTGTGGTGCCAAGGAGTGAGTGTAGGGGTTGGGTCCCCTAGAGCATGAATTCTGGGGTCTGACCTTTGCTGCCCTATTAACATCATTGCTAACAGGGTTGGACACCTGGCAGGGGATATCTAACTGGGAATTGATCTTAAAGAGCTGGAGAAAGTCTTGGTTTGTGCAGATGCAAATGGAAAGCTCCGTGCAGGTGCTCCCTGCAGTCAGCACCATCTGCTGTTCTTGCCATCCCCACCCATCCCAGCTGCCTGCAAGAACTACTCTCTGCTCCCCAGACAAGGCTGTCCCTGCTGGGAATCTGGTCCCTTAAAGGGTAAACCTCCACTAAATTAATTAATATATATTTTTTCTGCCAATGATTTTTATTATTTCAGGAGTGCTGTTTATTATTTCTGTCCAGAAATCAACTCTGGCATGCCAAGGCTTCACTGTATTTTGCAGTATTTTTTCTGTTACATAGAAGATGTGTTTCTTGAGATTTTTTTTTTGTTTTTCTTTTGAAGTTTGGGAAAATTCCACTTTTAATCATTAATTTTAAAATTCAGCATAGTGATTATAGTTGCTTATAGTGATTAAAAAAAGCAAGCCAGAACAAAAGTTCATTTTTGTGAAATAGCTTATAGATGCTGAACATACTCTTTTCTAAGTAAGTATAGAATGAATAGAGAACTTGAATTAAAAAGCAGTGTTTCCAGGCAATTGGATACTAACTTCAGATGCTCTAACTGCAAAACCAGTTAATGAGTGCACAGTGTACCCACCAACACTGTCAGTGTTAGCCTTAATAAGGTGCAAGGCAATAGCAACTCGGCAACTGTAATGTTTAAAAGGGAACAAGTTCCTGGAACATGATAATTTAAAGAATTGTCTTTCCTTTTCGTGGGATATACATCAGTGTCACTTCAGTGGCAGTTAAAGGGCAGGGTAACAAAGTGAAAAATGACAGCTCAGTCCTCAAGGTGAAAAAGAATTTGGCATGTATGGCCAAGAAGTGATGTGATGGGGCATGGCAGGAGACTGACTGCAGCAAATTGGATGGCAGAGTTGGCACTGACCTTACCAGGCTGCCAGAATGTCATTTGTAAGCTCCTGTCTGTGCTCATTCTGTTCTTCAAGGAGTCAAATTGGCTGAACTGCTGTTCTTGTTGAGTATGTCTGTTCCCTGCTCTTACAACTCTCAATCTGTTGCAGGGTATGAGTCACAGAGAGAGTTTTGAAGGATACAGTGTCATCATCTTTGTTGTCCTGCATTTATTGAGGTGATGGCCCAGGTACACTATTTTAATGATGCACAAATCTTCCTAATCAGTTTACTCTCCTACTTTTTACATTCTTACATTCTATTTTTCATATTGCAAGAGAGAGATCTTGCTTTCTTCCCACTCCCAAAGGGCTCTTGATTTTTGTTCAGGAAGGTCTGGGATCACGGGACATAATTATTTTTAAGCTGGACACTGGTCAGCTGTATCTAAAGGTTTTCCATCTTTAGGAAAATGGGTTTGCACTCTTTACAGTGGCTATCAGTCACAGCAGTTCTGATGTTTTGCTCTGCTAGATATAAAGTATGACCTGAAATGTTGCTCTCTCCCAGTTCACTGTAAACAGTGTATTTTAGAGCTGTCGAGTCTGTATTGTGCTCCTGTCCATGTGCTTTTATTTATCTTTATGAAAAACCTTTGAAGTTCTCACTAATAAATCAGGAATGCAGCAACTAGTTTAGAAAAGTACAAATCTTGGGAGTTTTATTCATTCCATAATGCACCCAATCTTTCTGGTTAATGCCAACAAAACTGCCTAACTTTGTATGTTTTCCCAGTCAGCTGATGCATCTCCAATATATGTCTGTCTTAAAAAGAAGAGGGATAAATAACCTTAAATATAAAAAAAAATATAAATATAAAAATACCTCTACTCAGTATTTGCATAATTGAGGTATTAATTTGTGGCATACTTTTAGTCATCCCAGTGAAAACACAGCAGTGCTGCCAGCCCCAAAGTTTGATGTTAACTGGGTTTTGAATGCTTTAACATCTATATGTGTTTTATCATTAGAGACCTCACAAGTCATTTGAGCTGAGCCAGGAGAGTAAATAATTCTTTAACACCTCATTGTGCAACATGCCATTTACAATTCACCCCCTGTAATCTATACATTGACCTTGGGGGCATTTTGCAAAAGCCCCTTTCTTTTCAGGGCCAGCAGTGGTGAGTAGGTGTGTCTGATGACTGCAAGAGGAGGATGTGAATCTGTTGTTTGTACCTGTACATGGCACTTTCACACAAACACTTCAGCACTACTCAGCTTTATGGATTAGTCACAGCTTGGATTTAAGCAGATGTTCTATTTTTCTTGAAACAACATCCCAGTTGCTGCAATTTCTCCGCATGTTTTTAGATGGTTGTGATGCAAACAGGTAAGCATAGGGATAAAATCAGTTTAAAGAGGTAAACACCCCTTTCCTGATGCATTGCTTTTTGGCAAACTTCAGGAAAGACTACACCATTCTATTTCTTTAAAGTTGTTGAAGAAAAGAACATAAAAACAAAGAAGGGTTTGGGTTTGAAGGGATCTTTAAGACCAACTAATTCCAATCCCCAATCAACCGGTCACTGTGAAAACACAGAAACACTCTGTAGAATACAGGATATCTTTTATTTTCAAGTAAACAGAAACCACTATAGCCAAGTCAAATCATGCTCTATGATGGCAATATTTTGGGGTCTGATGTGTGCTGATTAATAATGTCATGTTTACAGAAACACACAAAATAATCTATTGTGTTTGAATGAAACTTAACCCAGGGCTTAATTTTCTGTATATCTTCAACTGTGTACGAGCTGGAAAGGATTTAATGTGTCTGTTGGATTTGTAAGGGCAGAATCAGTTTCTGGTGTTGCTGATGGAGCAGATTCAAGACCAAATGGAAGTATCAAAGTAGAGAGTATGCAGCACTGGTAGGTCATGATCCAAGGTTGGATGCCCATGACTGTAACCACTGCAAGGAAATGACTGACTAAAAGCATGTGGGGATTTTTTTTCAAGTTTTTTTCTTTTTTTGTTTATTTGGGTTTGTTTTGTTTTGTTTTGTTTGTTGGGCTTTTTGTTTTGTTTGTGGTTTTTGTTTGTTTGTGATTTTTGTTTTGGTTTGTTTGGGGTTTTTTTGATGGTTTCCATGGTGGCAAAGGCTTCCACTATTGGTGCTTTCACCTGTTGCATTTTTTTCCCCAGAAACTGCTGTGTTTTCAGTCCTGGCAGGAGAGGCCAAAGTGTTGAGTTTAGAATAATGTCTAGTAAAATACTGAATATTCTCTGAAGGATATGTCTAGATTTAGAGGTACATCTGAGCTGATCTGGCATGGGATGCTCAGCCCCAGAGTTGACTCCCTAGGTGAGTGGTAAAGGAGCTGCCTGAGCTGCACATCCTTTAGGGCCAGCGTTAACTGCTGAAATTCTGGGCTTCCCTAACAATCTCAGCTTCTTCCAACCTCTGTGTGCACCTGAGCATGGAAAAAGTGGTGACAAGTGGCTAACATTGGGAAGTTTTGCATCATCAACCACCAAAGTCACTGGAGGAGAGCTGAAGCTAAAGACAATTGCCAGATGCCTTTGGGGCCTGGAATCTCACCTGAAAGACTTATGCTGATTTACTGCTCACTAATTTTCCTCTCTTTTCCCTCATGTTTCTTCCTTTCCCACTTAGCAGTAGAATTCCCAGTGTTTTAAACCCTGCAATTCAATAAAGCAACCTTTCAATTCAGGAAAGAAATGTTTCCTGTAGAGTTTGCTCAAGGGAAGTTATCAAGGTTTCCCACATTTCTGGGTGGGGATATTTCTGGGTGGTGGTATTTAACTTTTTAAAAGGAATCCATGGATAATTGAAAATGGTTCTTCTTGCTATTGGCTGCACCTGGAAGAAGTGGTGATAATGGTAATTAAGGGTTGCTGTACACCTGTGTTCAGTAAATCACTGCTGTGCTGTGCTTTTCCCCTGCATTTTCATTAAGAAGAGAACAATGCAGTATCATTTTCAGTGATGCTTTGAAGACCACAGGGACAGAGATTGCCATCTGTACCAAAGCAATTGTCCATCTTATCTCACTTTCATCCCTGACAGCTGCAGAACATGAAACTAAAGATTGTTTCTCTCTTAAAGCATTAGGATGCCATTGCAAACTAATCACTTGATTCCCTAACCTTGGCTAATAGCCAGTGTTTCTCAGTGCTGCTTTCCTGCAGGTGGTATAGCCAGGACCTGTTTTTGTTTTTTTTCCTCAGTGACAAGGGTTTTGTGTGCCTTTTCAGTCTCACATCAACAATTTGTACTAACAACCCCCTGGGGGAAGGCTGAAGGTTGCTGTGAATTTTTGTTACCATGAAATCAAAAATGGGTGATTAGACAGAGAGATTCAACTAATATTAATCAGTCAATGGTTTCAGCCTGAGAGATCATCACACACATCATCTGCCCTTGCATCTTAACATCACAACAAGAATTTTCTTTTGAAGTATGAATGGTAGCCTTGAGGCACTTTGAGGCCACTTATACACTGCCTTTCTATGCAGCAGATTTTGGTAAAAATTGCTTTGGGGGATTTTTGAGACTTGTAAATGAATTCTTATTGCTGCATTTGAGTCAAATATATTGTCTTGGCATACAACTGAATTTCAGGAACAGAGATGTGAGTGACTTGGGAGTGTTTAAGTATCAATGTTTTAATGGATTTTCTTCATTTTACAGATTTAATCACCACGCAGTAGGTATGTCATTGATTTTTAAGCATATGAATTATATATGAATGAATTATTGACTCCAGCTGGGAGTTTATGTTAAAATCTGTGGCATGATATGGCCATGTGTCCTTCTGCTGTTCTTTGAAATTTGTGTAGGGCTGGGGCTTGATCATTGGTTTGTATTAATTCCATGAATTGCTCGTGGACATGGTTTACATGAAAAATATTCTGCTGTCTAAAGTATCTGAAAGTGAGAAAATAATGAGTTGAATTTGCTGAAGTACTGGTTGATGTATGTGGCAGATTGAGAGAAGCAGAACTCCTTTGCCACCCCTGCCATGCCCCTGACAGGAGGCACCAGTGGAATGGGCTCAGATTCCATCCTTTACCCCCAGAAATCCACTGTTAACATCCGAACGGGAAAGGTCAGTGGCACCTCAGTGTAATTTTCAGATCTCAGTGAAAGCCCTTTACACCTCATCTCTCCATTGCTTATCATTTTCTAAAGCTGCCCTGCTTGTATTTTTCCCTCATTTTCCCCCTGCATTGGTGTCTGCCACCACTTCTGCCACTGGCAGAGATGTTACAGATGGAGGGGGGGGGTGGGGGGGGAAACCCCAAACCATCAAATTTGCTTTCTTCAAAGTTCTGGTCTCTATTTTGGGTAGTAAATTGATAGGACAAAACAGAATTAAAATTGCTACTGCTTTACTTGAGCCTATAAAATATAGATAGATAAATAGCAGTCAGTGTCTATAAAGTCTCGAGTAAGAGTGAAAAATTGGATAAAATCATTTTATGTAGGGGATGGTTTGGTACAAAACAGCCAAGCAAAGGAGTTTGATGATGAATGATTAGAAGGAGACAGAGACATTTATCCCCAGGGCAGGAAGAGGGAATGGATGGTTGTAGGAAATGATTTGGAGGATTAACTGCAGTTTGAAAAAAGGGAGGAGAGGGGAAAAAACTGACAATATTTTGCAGCAATGATTTGTATCACAAAAATAATGTTTCCAACCAATGCCTCCCACCCAGAGGTTTCCAGGGTATAAGGACTGGAAATTATATCTTTACTTTGTTTTGAATAAAGATGAATAAATACAGAAAAGTGCAAAATAATCAGGAAATTATTTGAAATTGATGAAAACAATTTTTACAGCTAGGTAAATGCACCAGTTTTGCTGGGGGGAGGATAAGAAATACAGAAAACAAATAAAATCTCATTCTGTGTGACTCATGCAGACCAGTTGTATTGATGACAGAGGGGAATGTTGTCTGTTTTGGTGTTTTGACATTTTAGCAGCAGAAAGTGTGTTGCTATCTCATCTTGGCATTCCCAAGATTTAAAAGAGTGTTTCACAGGCTGGTTTAGGAAGCAATATACAGTTTAGTGACATTGCATCTAGCATAATGCTTCCAGATTCATAAAATTGTATGGACTAATTTTATTCTCATATGGGATGAAATTCAGGAACACATGCAAATAGGTCCAGTGTTGCAGCACAGCAAAAGGACTTGTCTAAATTCTGTAAGATGTTCAGCTTCATCTGCAACATATTTGTAAGAAACTGCAGGTGCCTCTCTGACATTTACTATTTGTAGTCCAAGGACTGACATCTTATTTATTCCACCTGGGACTTCACAGCCCATGATAGTTTTGAGCTACTATAAACAGTAAGCTGAAAAATTTTCTCATCATATTTTACTGCCAGAAATCTTTCTTCTGTAGCCTTCCCTGGTTGTGTGAATTTTGTGTAGCAGAGAGTGTGTTGGCCATTGCATCTAGCTATGTTTTCAGGAGAGATCATTATTTTGTAATAAGCACATCTAAATTGAAAGGCATTAAATTTTGCAAGCTCTGTTACTGCCAACTGTTCTAAATTCTGGTGCTAATCCACATTATTCATCTTATTTAAAGCCCATAAATCAGTGGTTTCTTGTCAGTATCTTGATGCCCTATTGCTAATCTATTGTACCTTTCCTCCTAAAGGTGACCAGTGTTGACAAAATTAATTGATTTTAAAGATTAATAATAAAATTCACCATTAATGAAGAGATTCTTCACAATGTTTTAATTGAAAGGTTGTATAATATTTAGAAGTCAATGGCTTTGCTTGCCTTGAAAACTAGTATTGAATTTATTGAACACCATGGATAACCATTACTTACAATGACAAGAATAAATTGATTGTTTTCTCCATGATTTTTCAGGAGTGATGCTGTAGCAGCACTTAATCTCTTCCCAGCATTTATCATAAAGTGTAGAGATTCTCTGAGGGTAATTTTGTATAGTAATGGTTGGAAACAGATTTAAGAAGTTGTTTTAGTGCATAATTAACTTGGGAATGAAATGTTCAAAAAGTTGGGGGGAGGGTGCTGACAAGGATTTAAGAAATTATAACATCTGTGATCCCTGCTTTTTTTTACAAGACTTAAATATTGTGGGTGCTTTTAGAGAGATACACACAGCACAGCCAAGACAGCATGACATAAGTAAGACATCAGGGCACAGGAGAAACTTCTTCAGATGAATCCTTCTGTGAGGGGTTTTTATATGGCTAAAAGCTTTTTTGTTCTAATAGATTTTCCTACTTAAGGCTGTATGGAGGGTCAGACTGGAAATGTGAATGTATAGATTGTTAGCAGCTCTCTGCTGCCCTGTGGCATGGACCCGCTTGCCCAGGCTCTTTTATTAGAAGGTAGTGAGGTTTTGTGGTTGTTCAGGGCAAGGACCTGCCCTGAGCACTTCTGCAGATTTCATCTCCATGGGAGAATCTCCTAGCTGCTGAAAAAGACTGGATCTGTGGATACTCAGCTCCTGAGATCCCACTGCACGTGCAAATTCAGGTACTTCTGGTGCTGCTCAAATCTGGGACACAGACAAGAAAACAGCCACTCTGAGAGGGCATGAAACAGCATGTTGTAAACTACTGTCCTTTTTCCACATGGGTTGTAGTGATTATATTTTTAGAAACTTTGTAGCTAATTATTTTAAGCAAAACTGGGTAAATTGTTGTCAGCCTTTTCCATTTGGTTAGTGTCACACAGCCTGATAAAAGCAGCTTTCTCAGGTGCAGCAATGTTGTCAAGAGCTACATCCAAAGAAGGTTTCCTGGCAGGAAAAGTTACATCTATACACACCTGGGGACTCAGGTGGCTCTCAGGAACCACTGCCTTGGCTCTTGGTTTTGAAACATGCCAGGGTCTACTAAGCTGAAATTAATATGAGGATGGTATTAAAAAATTAGGCAAAAATTTGCTCTCCCCAGCAGAAACACTGAAGACTGGGGATGTTGTTAGGTACCTCTTCAAGGTTTTCTGACTCAGGAGGAACCATTACATCTCATCTAATGCTAGCACAAGAATTATGTCTGAATTTTCTTTGGGCTGTGAGTCTTGTCGTGTCTCTCTCCCCATCTGCTGCAATTTGGCCTTACTCTAGCCTGCTCTGTTTTCCAAATGGACCCCATATGGGCTATGCACACAATGTTGTCTCCATGAGCCAGTCCTTTCCCTGAATATTTTCAGCTTGTGTCCCTCACACGTGGCATTTTGTTTATTGTTTGCTTTCTGCAGTCCTGATAGTCACTGTATATAGCCCTGTCCCTGATGGCCATAACACTAGAATGAAACCTTTCACTTCAGATTCTTTATAGACACAAAGCTAAAGGGCTGAGGTGGATTTGTGATCCTGTCTGTGTAAAGCAATCTGTAGAATGCCATGATTTTGAAAAACTGAGTCATCTTCGTGGGTGTTTGTAATGTAAAAAACACATTTAATAAGTTTTTCAGGTTCTCCTTTATTACCTTATCATTGGTCCTCACAGTAGCTTATTGTAATGGTGTGAGCATATAAAACACCTGTGATAAAATTGAATTTCTGATAATGATTTGCACTGTGAGCATAAGAGAATTCATTTAAAGCCCACTTGTGAACCTTTCCTTCCATATCAGGGCAGCTATTTCACAGAATCATTACTGAAGCAATGAAATTATTCTAGGGGGCTGAAATGCTCCCCACCTGGACCTTGAGCTGTCTCCACTTGCTTCCATAAAGATAAATGGGATATTTATCTGTCTTACAAATTTTTCTGAAGATCAGGTGTTTGGTGTTTAAGATCTGTTCAAACATAATTTTTTCATGGAGGAAGAGAAATTAATTACAGCTCCTTTTGGAACCTATGGCCACTGTGCATCTTCTCTGTAATTTCTGGGGTTCAAGGAGGGTTTCACTTTGCATTTTATTCTTTGGCCAGTTTATCTGTGGCAGTGTGTACTTAGAATTAAGCATGAACATTTTCAGATCCACCAGCCAAATATATGAAAATACCAAGGCAGTGAGATGAAACTCATATTTTTATGTTTTTCTGGCCTGATGCCCTGCTAATTGTGAGAAACAGAGAATGACATGCTGAAGACAGGTTGCTGCATGTAGCAGAATCCACTTTCTGCCTGGAAGGGGTAGCTATGTGCAATGAAGGCTGCTTTGCATTCAGGGTTTTTTTTCCTGGCATAACTTACGCATCTGATACTGAAAATCTGGTCCAGAACGTTTTACAAACAAACCCTAGAGGCTGCATGTATACTAAAATAGCACTTTATATTTTGTTTACATACCTTGCAGAAGATTGGTATAATATAAATTACTACTTGAGAGATCCTAGTTCTGTATTTGCTTTAGGCATGTGCTCATTTTAGCTTTGTACTTCTGCAATCTTAAGAAAAAAGGCCAAAAAACCAAGGAGCCTCAGAAAGTTTGGAGCAGAAAAAGCATTAATCTATATTGTTACCTTTAGCCCAAGCAGGCAGAGTTTACAAACTCTCAACCTTAGGAGAGGCTATCTGCACACTGATTTTACTGGCTCAGTTTGTGACTCAAACTGGAGAAGTTCAAACATCTAGTGGTTGCTGCCACACATTCACACTGACAGCCCTGCATCCTCTTCACAGAGCTTTTTCCTTTGATCAGCCTTGTTGATGTTGAGCTCTTGCCAGGTGTGTGTTGTGATCAATGTGTTTGCCCCATTGAAGCAGGGAATAATCTGGAACACCCCAGCTGCTCTATCTGCATCAGTTTAAGCAGAAAGCACCATGTTAGTAAATACTGAGTCCTAGCTTGTCTTGAGTAATGACACTTAATCCTGAGACTCATATCTAACCTTGTCTTGAAACAGCCCCCACTTATCCACTTAGATGGATTCTGCTGTTTCTTGCTCTCTTCCAGTGCTTAGCTGAATGTGCAATGAAGTAATTTGCTCTAGTAGCTTAAATTTATGCTGCTCCAAGTTCAGGGCATGATCTCTTGTTTCCCCAGCCAGATGCACAGAGCATTTGATGATCACTGTCCACTCAGCCATGTCTCAGTGTGTTCTTGAGTTATCTTTTATAGTCTCAGCACACACACATATTTATTTCTTCAAGCCTTTCTAAAAGCACTTTTCTAAACATTTCCTTTGTGGTTTTCCCTGGACTTTCACCAGTTTGCCTTTTTTGTACTCTGCATGAGACCTCATTGTTTTTGAACTGGTGATAGCAATGGAACCAGTTGCTGTGGCCATTACAAGTTAGACTCCTTTTAGTGCATTCCTAGAATAATGGTTTTCATCCTTCGTGGCAAATTTTGCATGACAGTGTTTAGTCACTCATCCTCTGATCCATGTCAAATTCCTCAAATCCTATTTTCATAGGCTGGCACTAACCATTTGCATTTGTGACTTGTGTGTTGTAGGTGAAGTGCTTCTCATTGTCTTTGATCTCAGACTGCTTCTCCATTTCAGCAAGACTTGTTTTCTAACTTCATACTCAAAATAAAATGCTCTTCTTGTCTGTTTCTTTTTTTTTTTTTTTTTTTTTTTTTTAACTGGCCAGTTTTATGTGTGTTCATTCCATCATTAATGATATCAAGTCAAGCATCAGAGCCCAGAACAGAGCCATTGATGGCTGTTTTGATACATTTTCTAGTTTTGCCAGGAAATCACTGCTAATTGTCCCTGGGAGCATGTTTTCAGATGGACTTGCATCTGTTCTGTTGTGGTTTCATGTTAGCCTACATTTCTGGTGGTTTGCTTTGGAGCATGTAATGTGGAATATGTCAGGAACAGGAGTGAAGCCAAGGTAGATCCCATTCAGTGCTTTCTCTCTAGTCCACTTGATAAAATTAGGTTGGTTTGACAGCATTTGTCTTTAGCAGCTCTGTGCTGGCCATGCTCAGGCATGCAGTGATCCCCTAGATGTTTACTTGGGGATGGTTAATGCAATTTCTAGAATTAGAACCTTTTTAATGCAATACATTGCTCTGTAATTTCCTAAATCATCATTCTCTTGAGTTTTCCCTTTCTTATTTCCTACCTCCTTTGGGATTTCTCCCATCAATCATGGGTTTTTCAGGAGAATGGTCAGTGTTCCTCTGGAGTCTCTGGAGTGGTTTCAACAGGTTTCATGTCAGTTTTTTTTACCTCCATACATCCAAATACACTCTTTCTCAGTTTTTTTTTTCATCCTTTTTCTTTGTTGAACTTGATTATGCTTAAGGGTTTGCTCACAATGGAACATTTTGTGATGAATGAAGCAAAGAGGAATTGAATGCATCAGTTGTGTCCATTTCTCCATTTACAAGTAAAGGACCTTCCCTTCCCTTCCCTTCCCTTCCCTTCCCTTCCCTTCCCTTCCCTTCCCTTCCCTTCCCTTCCCTTCCCTTCCCTTCCCTTCCCTTCCCTTCCCTTCCCTTCCCTTCCCTTCCCTTCCCTTCCCTTCCCTTCCCTTCCCTTCCCTTCCCTTCCCTTCCCTTCCCTTCCCTTCCCTTCCCTTCCCTTCCCTTCCCTTCCCTTCCCTTCCCTTCCCTTCCCTTCCCTTCCCTTCCCTTCCCTTCCCTTCCCTTCATTGCTCCTATTGTATTTACAAGATCCTTTTCCTTCCCTTCCCTTTATTGCTCCTATTGTGTTTACAAGATCCTTTTTTACTTCATCTTTCCTTACAATATTTTATACCTTCACACTTGATTAATCCATTAGCTCAGCAATTGTGACCACATAGTAACTGTTGTTCATTCTGCATGATAGTCAGGAAAATTCAATAGTACTTATGTAGAAGATGCTCTTTGTTTGTAGGTTTAGCATTTTTTTCTACAAGTATGGCAGAAAACAGAATCTAGGAAATCAAAAAACTGAAAGCAAAACAAAACCCTTAAAAACAAAACCAAATAAATACCCTGTTACCCCCTCCCAAAAAAAAAAAAAAAAAAAAAAAAAAAGAAACAAAAAAAGAAGAAACCAACAAACAAACCCAAACAAACAACTAACCAGAAAAAAAAATGTCTGGGAAATATACTTCTAAAGTTGAAATTTTGGCAGTGTTACTCTGTGTATTAATCTGCTTTCTGAGTGGTCATCAGCAGTACTCATACATCCTCCCACAAGGCCCTATGTATGTTTTTCTCTGTGGCATTGCAGATATTTACACCTCTAGCCCACATTTTCCACCTTTGGTTTGGCTTTATCACCTCTTGTTTGCTAGAGGGAAATTATTTCCCTTTTATAAAGGGAGTGTATTTTCTCCCATCTCCTCTTTGTTTTTCTCTGTGAATGGAGAAACATTTGGTCCAATTGTCAGAAGAGGTGTTAGAAAAGTCCTTAGAAAGTGGTAACAGCAGTGCATATGGCAAGAACTATAGATATTGTGGACATCACACAATGTCTGTTCCATTGACATTCCAACCATGAGGCTGTGTGGGTGGTCAGAGATGAAAGCAGATAACTGGAAGTGGCAGTTGAGTCTTTACCTATATTTAAAGTGGAAAATGTGTGTCCCTAAGTGCCAAATATGAGAGGGCATATCCAAATAGGGGTGAACTGCTGAAGCTGCACCAGCTTTTGTGGCACTCTTTTCTCAAAATCTGGCAATATCCTGGACTTCCATACCTCAAATCCATTTGGTTTAGCATTTGTTATTTGGGGAAAAAAATAACAGAATCTTATGATGGAACTGCTCTTGGTGGCAGGAATTGACTTACACTGGTCAAAATACACAAGTAAAAGGATGTAATTACGTTAAGTAATGCTGGTGTCAGTTCTCTTTTTAATTTGAAGACAGAAGCACTTTGAATGTGTAATTAACTTCTTCAACTTGCCTGTGATGTTATGGCCAATCATTATTTTATTTTGAAATTGCATCCATGCAATTCAGTGCATTGAATAACATCATAATCAAAAATAAAGTTTTCAAAATATTGTTTTCACTGGAGAATGTTGCAGAAGGAATCCTGTAAATCTTGTCATTTTTGGGTCCACATAAACGTTACAGGCAGTTTTATTGTCCAACTACATTCTGTGTGTTTTTCAGGTTATTCTGTGCATTTTCATGTTTTTCTACATGTGACTTTTTTTTTTTTTTAATTCTAACTTTTTTAGCTCTAGCAGATGTGTACATCAAATGTTTATAGAGAAAAATATTTTCACTAAAAATGAGGTCTCGTGAAGCAGGAAGAATTTTTATTATGTGGCTTTATGCACAAAGCATTTGTTTTCTAAACACTGTGGGCATATAAACATTTAAGAAGAAATGCTGTATATTCACAACATGATGTGCCTATCACTTATTTTTGTCACAATTTCTCCCCAAGTGATACTTGCAGTTGTAGAGTTCCTAATAGTTTACCCAGCTTTATACTTGTGATGGCATCCTGGAGCAGTGATTTAATATTCTGCTGGGACTAATTCCAGTGTTTGAATTCCTGAATGCTGGAACATTACTCTTGGTTTATTGGTACTGCAGTTGTTTCACCTTCCCTGATTATGTCTTCCTCCCATCTATGGGATAATATAGTTCTCCTAAGAATAAGAATGGGGGAAAAAAACCCGTGGCTTTCATGTCACAGATGCACTGATTATAAAGCTGGGGTGGAGAATGGTGATGAGCTCGTAGCCTTTCTGGAACATGCAAGATATCAAAGTGCTCTGACTTTAATGTCTTAATTTTTTAATACATCTTAGGAAATCCATCACTGGTAAGGTCACTAAAGGTTTGGTTGCATTGCTGTTAACTTTTGCCCCTTATTTCTAGCCTGAATTTAGTGAATTTCTTTTTTTACCCTTTTTCTTTAATCTGCAAGGTTAAAGACTCTATGATGTTGTATTAGGAGCTCATGCTTGGTTGATTATAGAGCTGAATCAGAGTAATTCAGATTGGCAAGGAGCTCTGGAGATGTGTTCTCCAATTTCCTTGCTCACAGGTCTGCTGTGGGCTGCGTCCATTTGGGTTTTGAATCTCTCCAAGGTTCAAGATCCCACATTATAAATAATTTATCCAATTACACAAGATACTGGAGGTCACCAGTCGTCTTTCTAGTCCAAGTCATGGCAGACAAGGATTTGCAAGGCAGGATTTGACCTTGGTGCTTCCCTGATGATTTTCTCTGTTCTCATGTTGTCCTTCATGTGCATGGAGATGGCTTTGGGGGAATGTGCTCCATAATTTTCCCAGGAAATGAGGTGAGCTAGACTGGCCTGTTGTTCCCTGTAACTGCGTCTTCTCCTTTCTTGGCCAAAGGGAAAGTTGTCAGAATTTTTTGAAGATGCAGTAGCACCAATTGGCTACCCAGCATCCTTACTCATCGTGAGCAGCATGTCCTTTTCACTTGCTGCTTTCTAGGATAAAGTCCTCACTCCTTAAATACACTCTTTGTTTCTTTGTTTCTGGATTTATGTTCAGTAGCAGCTGGGTAAATGTTTGGTCCTTTCTGGCCTCTGCTTGGAAAACACCCAATTCAATTTTAAAACTTTTCAGTTAGCTGATCTTTGATATATTTAATGTATTGCATTAAATTTGTAGCTTTCCTATTTCTTAAACAAAATATTACTTGGCACTGAATTGCATAGCTCAGGGAAATTTATCATCTCAGCACCTTTAACTTTATTAACCTTAGTGTGTAATGTCATTGCCACAGATCTTGAGTGAGATTGACAAGACCATAAACACTTTTAACTTATATAGTCCTTCTTTAATTGCTTAAAAAACAGTTGTGTTGCTTGTTCCATAATTTTTCTCAGGACTGATTTCAGGTGACAGATATCTACCTACTCACTTTTTGCTATATTAGCTTGTTTGCTTTTTTCAAAACCTCTTGAATTTTTGTACTGTTCAAAGAGTTATTCAAAATTGATGTTGATGGTAAAAACTGCTGCTTGAAAACTACTCTTTGAAGGTGTTGCCCTGAAGCTTATGCAGGCCTGCTGCTTCAAAAAGGTCTAACTCTAGAAGTTTCATTTAAACATCACCCTTGGTTACTTTCTGAATGAAAGATAAATGTTATCATCATTAAGTGGTATGACATATCTACTGACTTATTTTTCAGATACAGGAGAGAGATTTATTGACTGCTTCTACCTTTTACAGCATTATTAACAACTGGTCACTTTTGTTTGCTAATCAAGAAAAATCATTGTGACTCATTTTGTCCCTAATAGTTTTAAAGAAAACACCCTTTTATTACTCATTACTGGTGGTTGCCAGTTTCTTCTGTCTCCTCTTACTTTGCACTTTATTCCTACTTTCACTGCACAACCACCTCTATTTAGTGCCTTACTGATACAGCATACTGCAAAAGTAATGGAGTTTATTTCTGTGCTGATCTCCACCCATTTTCACTGCAGGGTTGGCATATCCATATACCAAATCTTTATTTTTCCTTCAAGGTTTTAATGGCTGTCTCGTTTTTCACTGTTGAAGCCATTCACTGAGTGCATGTGCCTGTTTATTCATGGAGAGCTGTTCTCTCTCTTTCTTGTGCCATTTTTTTTTCCTATCTATAGATAGCCATCTTTTTTGATTGTGAGTTATGAGGCAGTTGGTTCTATAATTAAAATTTTTAATTGTCTGACATAGTTCTTATTCAGTCTCCTTTTCTTTCTTTCTTGATACATAAATATTTTTGGTTTTGGTGAAATCACTTTTCTCAAGAAGCCTCAGACTATTAATTGATTATTTTCTTTGTACAATGAAAATAACCATGCCTAGAAAATTTCCATGAAAACACTCAAGATTTTTGAATGCAATTGATCTATTTCTATTTATCCTGTTCGTATCTAATGCTGGGTTTATCTTTTTACAGGCTTTCAGTATTTTTCAAATTTTTGAAATTCTGAGGAAATTGTTCCTACAATTTATTGCTGCATTGAAAAAATTATCCCAATTCCACTGTGCAATATTAGTTGTGAAATTAAATTTATTTGGTGCTCGCCATTGCACTTTGTCCGATGATCTGAGCAGGGTTTATGTAATTTCATCAGCCAAGATAGCCTGTAAGTATTTTTCAAGGAAGCAAGAAATTTGAAAGATGGATAGAATTCTATTCTTCAATTTTTCTTTGTACTCTAAATCAAAAGGTATGGAAACACATGCTTTTGAGTAGTTAATAAGCAAAAAAAAAAAAACCCCATAAAGCTCCAGGCTTCATCTTCTGATATGCTAATTCTGGAAATAAAAAGAGCAGTGAAACCCTCTGTAAATGGAAATCGTGGAACGCCTGACAACAATACCCTTGCCAGAAAGCTGAGAACCATTTCTTATCTCAGCAAATCCTTCCAGCCTTGACTGTCATATTAGCCAGTTTTATTCTTCATTGCATGTCTTTGATCATCTGCTGCATTATCCCATGGGAGAAAGTTGTGCCCATTTGCCTGTGAGCAGCTCGCAGTGTTTAATGAGTATCTGCACGTTCTATCAAGGCTTTGGAAGCTCTTCTGCTTGGATAAACTGAGCAATCCTTTCATTAGGAACTTGCTGTTCCTCTCAGAGACAATAAGATAATGAGGTTTTTTTGTTTGTTTTTTTTTTTTTTTTGTGGGTGGACTTGCACTTTGCCTCTTTTTTTAAGGATATTTTTTTTGCCAGTGTTTTCATTTCAGCTGGATCTGAAGAACTCGTTTCTTCTGGTTTCTGCATTATGGTTTAATGCTACCTCTGTCAAGTCTCTTTCTAAAAGGTAGTAAAAGATTGCATTTGTAAACACTAGTGAGTAACATATTAAAATAAAAGGTATCTTATTGATTGTGACATCTGACAAGTTGTTCATCAACTGTATCCCAAAAGAGACCAATAGTATTTCTTGGCACTGTCTGCCTTAAAATGATTTTTGGTCAATCCTTTACAAGCAGGTGCTTAGAAAATGCTTAATTAATCCAAGTCCCTAATTTTATTTTCTTTTTAATATACATTAGATGCCATTTTTATCTTGCCTGTCCCTAAAGTTAATGGTGTCAATAGTATATAGGTGCAAAATTGACCTAAAGAACTGCAGTGTAAGCATGTATTGGGTAAACCTCTTGTCCATTGCATTTTATGTTGGATAATAATTTACTTTCTTTTTATGCTTATTTTAGACTGCCTCAATTTAATTTTAAGTTCCTCAGTGCCTATAACATGTTCCAAATATAGTTAAAGATGTCTGTTTATAAGATGTTCCAAATATAGTTAAAGATGCCTATTTGTGACAACACTGCTATTTCCTCAGAAAATAATTTCTTATCATGGAACATTATCACTTCAAGTATCCTTAACATTAAGGACCTTGGCTTAGCTTTGGTATCTGTGTAATAATTAGGAAGAAAGAGGAGAAATCTGACCATTGAGAAATGTTTCTTAAGGCTGTAAAATAAAGTCACACAATGGAGCACTACAGACCCCATGAGCCAGCTGGTTCCTGGGAATAGCCCAGGAGATCTTTTTGTGCCCAAATTTAGATAGTGAAATGCATCTGTGTTGCAAGCACCATTTAGAAATCAGGCCAGCCAGAAATGGGAGATTTTTAAAAATTAACTATTTATTTTTATTTCCTTTGTCAGGGAACTTTAATTTCATGCATAGATTTAAATTGCTTTTTGTTATTAAGGAGTGTTTTGAAAAAACCTGCTCAAGTTTTTTTTTTTTTTTTAATTACTCCAGTGGACTTGGAAACTGTTGTACATGTGTGCTGGAGAAGGATGTTCTCTGGATATGGCAGCTGCTACCTTGGGGTTTCATAGCTCACACAGTGCCTGGTTAACAGAGCAAAGCCTCAGAAACCAAAACCACGTGGCAGATGATTTCCCAGCATGGAGGGGCTGACAGGCTGCTTCCCCTCTTTTTCTCCCACCTCAAAGGAAAAAGAAAGATGAAGTCTTAGATAAGCAGGAGGAAGATGGAGTAAACTTCTAAAAAATCACATTTTCTGGTTTCTGGAAGTAGAAGTTTGGAATAATATGACTCAAGGCTTAGTAGATAATGATAGCTAGGGAGGTATTATCTAACTCATATAATAGATACCTTAGTTTTGATTTTAAGATATTTTTCTTCTGAGAGCTGGAATGTAAGTGAGCTCTATTGGTCTGCAGGAAGTATCTGAGAAAGGGAGGAAAGTTTGGGCAGCCAGGGGCAGGACTGGGAATGGCAGATGTGTGTCACTGTGCAAATGTGAGAAACTAAATGATGAGAAGAAAGTAATTTACTGTTTTTGCAACTCAATTGTGGGTTGTAAATGTGCCTGGTAGGTAAAGGAGGTGTGTGCTTGGACCACCAATATGAAGTCAAAATTTATTGTTAGACTGCAGTGTTTAACCCACAGGGAAATCTGACAGGCAGAACTTCACTGGGCTATGGCTGAAGTGCTGCAGTGCTGTGAATCTGCTGAGGTGTTTCTGCACCATTTCTGCTCATTTCAGTGGTGGACCCCTTGTGCTTTTCTCAGATTTTATTAACTTCTGTAGGTGAATTTACTGTCATCTAGCCAGTTACCTGTTGGACTGTGCCCAAAGCATAGTAAGTATTAGTTAGTGTTGGCAACAAAAAAGCTGATCAAACAAAACTCATCCACTCAAACTCAAAACTTTATTAGTTTTACTTTAAAACTTTATTAGTTCGAGATACAGAAAGGAAAAGGAGTTAGTTCAGTAATTGGAGGACAGAGCTCATAATTCAGAAAATCCAGTTGTCAAATACTCAATGATAAATTTAAAATCCTTGTTTAAGTGTCTGTTCATTGGCTCTCCTTCAATTTTGTGTCGCAGCTGAGCTCTTTCCTCATGAAAAGATCATTTACTAAATATATTTTGGGTCATTTGGAAACTGTTGTATGGTACAGGTGGAAATGTTTTTCCCTTCAAACTGCTTGGATACTGTATGTGATAGCCCCTCCAGATTTACACCACAACATCAAATCACTTCCAGGATAAAAGTAGTTTGAATGTGTTTGTGATCTTTTAAAAGGCATATTCCAGATCTTTGTTAATTCCTTGACCACCAACAAAAGAATTACATAAATACTCATACAGCACAGTACTTTTTAATGAAATAGAAAAGGTCTCCAGCTATTAGCACAGCAAGGGTTAATCAAACCTCTTTCATTACCCATGGTCCAAGTTCCATTATTAACTTGGCACAACTTAAGCTTTATAGAATAATGTCAATATGCTGCTCAACAGGATTTATTTATAATCATCTCATCCTAATGTTGCTCTTTACTTGTAATTAGTACAAATAGAAAATTATGTGGTGCTAGTCACTTTCAAATTGATTTAAAGAATGATAAATAATTTTTAAAAATTTATAAACAGATTTGCTTATAAGACACCCTTAGAAGAGACTTTTGCTGATGACTTTTCAGGCTGTTGCTTCAACAGTTCCATAATTAAGTTATTAAAAAAAAAGATAATTCTTTTTGATTTCTAAATAAATATAATGGCATAAATAAAACCTGATGCTAGTGGTGTTGGGTACAAAGTTTTCCTGCCTGGATTTCCTTCCTGCTGAAGATACACATCAGTTTCAGATTCCAGATCTATGATAGCAAGAAAGGATTATTGATTTCAGTTGCCCTTAATCAGGTTGGTCACACAGGGTGGTTGTGTGCAGTAATTCAAGGTGGGTTTTAAAACAGAGCATTACCTACTCTGCTTTAACAGTCATGTGAACATACTTGATGAACACTAAGAGTAAAAGTGGGTGATGCAGCCTGCTGGATTTTCTGAGTTGACTTGGAGAACTTCAGTTTGCCCCCATTGGCCTAAAAATGCATGGGGTTTCAATTCCTGGAGGTCTCTGATGTTTGCTGCATTTTGGGGCAACCCTGATGGAATCTATATAAAAACTTATATAAAAGCATAGTACAAAACAATAACAACTGGAGAAATTTAATGGAATTAGGCTTCATATTGCTCATTTGCATGGAGTGACTCTCAAGACTGTCTGAAGAGCAGGTGACAGGCAGACAGACAGGGATTGCATCATCACCTTCTTAATGATTTCTCCATAAAAGTTCTAATTTCCAGAAACCTTTTTGTAATATGGGTGCATCTCTTCAGAACCAAAACACCATGGAAAAAAAAAAAAAAAAAAACAAACCAGAACAGCTGGACAAAATAAAACAGCCTCTCCTGGGCTGGGAAGAGGGAAAAGAGCTTAGTAATTTTTTAGATATGCAGAATCACTAGTTATCTGCTTAATAAAGACAAGGAAACCACCCTGACCAGGTGCCTTGACAACTTTACAACATTTAAGGAGCTAATGGTGAAATCATTATAGGATGGGTAGAATTCAACTGAAGAGAAGACACAAAATTCACAGATCATTGCTTTGGTTCTCACTGTCCATTCACTGCAGTCCATTGTCCCCATGGACATCTGTTTATCCTACCTTGGCAGAGAGCCATGTGTTAATATTGTAGTAGTATTACACCCAGTATATAAAACGTTAATGCTTCTCTTTTTCACAATTGTGTCATTCCCATAAAACTACTGAAAGAATCCCTGGGAATGATTTTAAGGATCTAAGACAAACATCTCAATATTAAGGAAATGGTCCAAATCCTTGTCTCATTACACTGCCAGAATAACTGTTCTAACAGCTAATAAAGACACTTGTAAATTCTTCCTCATGGAAGTCTGTCTTGATTTCTTTATGTTGCTTCTAAATTATAAAATAAGCTGAGAACAGCAAAATATTTAATTGGGTTACTAATTAAATGTCAGGCATGGGCTGGCTGTTTAAATCCAAGGTTAACTGGCAGTTAAGAGCATTTATGACAGATCTCTAGATGCAATGTCTAGAGATATGCAAAATAATAAGATAACCTTCTTTGGAATGTGTTGTTCTCCAGCCTTAAAATGTATTTGTAGACTTGTTATCACTATTTTTTAGTTGATGGTACTGCCAAATGCAGGGAATCACATATATCCTTTCTCAGTAAGTGTGCTTTTTATAATCAGTATACTAAAAATTAGAGTAACTACTGTGCTGAGATTGCAGTTAGTTCAGGAGATTATTTTTGTTCAGATTCTGCAGAGGAGAAGATTTTGTGTTTTAAAAGAGATGCTAAAATATAATACTGAATTAAAGCCCAAACTTTTTTTTTTTTTTTTTTTTTTTTTTTGCATTGGACTCAAGTGAGCTTATTTGCAGTGGTACTCAGGAATTTGTGTTTCATGTGATTGAGGAGCCTGAGACACTCTAATGTATTGCAGAGCACCTTCTTGGCATAGACTAATCCTCGTTTTGTAGATAGGGAGTAGAGTACAAAGAGATCAAGGTATGTTGACACTCCCAGTGGGAGTTCAGGCTAGAGAAAAGCTTTAGAGGAGCTGTTTAGCCCTGGAAGTGTATGGAGACTCTGCTTAAATTTCCCTATCCTGGTTTTCATCAAGGTAAATGAACCTTTATGCCAGCGCAGCATGCATGTTTCTGAAGAAGTTTGAAAATCTCACATTCTCTCATACAGAAGGAAAAAAGATCTTCTTCTTTCCAGAAAGATTCTGTTTAGAATGCCTTACTTGCATTAGTGCTGATAGAAATATTGGTAATTATAAACCATTTGAATACATGGATACTTACAGGTATGCATTCTTTTATGTATACATATATACGTGTGTGTGTACCTGAAACTGAGTTTCCTAAAAAAGTTATTGAATGGCAGGTGAGTTTTTGATATTTTTAATAACATTTTTAAGAAGCTTTGAGCCACAGGATTCTGCAGAAGAATTTATAAGCCTCCACCTAATAAAAGTGTATTGCAACATAATACTGGAATTTCACTTCAATGAATATATTTTTAAAACCAGAACAAAATCCACCTTACAGCTCTTATCTTGTGCTGAATGCTTCATCACCATCATGATGGTGGGCAACAAATCCTTGAAGTCCTTGAATGAGCTGGGTAATATGTTAGTGTTAATTGGGTGAGACAGATGAAGTAGTGCCAGAAAACATTCAAAGATGATATTCTTGTAGCCTCAAGGTAAGTTTATTGTAGGCTGACAGCTTTTGGCCTTTATTATGTTAGACTTGTGGCTGGTTAGTCACTTCATCTGTTGTTGGTATAAAATGGAGATCAGATGGTCTGTTTGGCAAAGACAGATGACCTGCTTTGATCAGCATCCCCAGAGATTACAGCCAAGCCTGGTTTTGTACTTAAACAGAAAGTTAGCTCTCCTGGGGAGTTTCTCACTTGTTTCTCACTTTGGGAGCTGCTAGTCTGCCCTTTCCCTCTTCTGTCAGCTTGGTGACTGAGAATAAAACCTTAATGTTTCATACCAAACCATCTTTTTCCAGTCTTTTCACTTCTTTTGAAAACTCATTTTGAGCAGCAGAGTTTTTCTATGTTTTTTCATTGTGTTTTTCTATGTGCAAGTTGCTGGCCATCACATTCAGTCAAGAGGTTTTCATCTTTCTTCTGAGCTGTGAAATCAGCAAAGGAAAAAATTTCCCAACCCCTTGAAAAGCAAAATATAAATCCATGGAGGCACTTTCAGTATTTTTGAGTACTTTGGAATAGATGTGGTTTCATAGTGCAGTGTTAGCTCACTGAAACTGAACTGCTTGGATTGCTGCTGGGGAGTAAAGAACACATTTAAGAGCTTTCTTGGGTTAGGGGCTGCTCCTTCATCATGTTCAGTTTGCATCTCAGAACCTGTGTGACTAGCAAGCAGTTGCTCCAATGTGTGCTTGAAATGTCCCTAATTCTCAAACAATTTTGCTGCAAAAGGAGAGAAGATGGAAGGATGACTCCTTACATGAAAAAATTAGTTCTAGCACATATATTAGATGTAGGTCATTGCATTGGTCTCCTTGGATGGATAAAATCAGCTGCCCCTGCAGCACAAGTACTTACTTGCAACCCTTCTCCAAAAGGAGTTATTTTACCCAACTTTTTTTGTTTCTTTGTCCCAAAAATAATGGAAAATGGGATAAGTCTTAATTCAGTTGATGGAGACATTTTTGTCAAACTTGGGTTGGAAGGGATCTTAAGGCTCAGTTGTTTGCAGCCCTTCTGCCCTTTTGGGGTCACTTCCCACTAAACCAGGTTACTCCAAGCCCTGTCCACCTGGCCATGAACATTTCCAGGGATGGGGCATCCACAGCTTCACTGGGCAGCCTGTGCCAGTGCCTCACCACCCTCACATTGAGGAATTTCTTCCTAATAATGGTAAGTTCTGATTTTCATCTCCACCAGAAGAAGTGCAGTGGTTTTCTGCACTTTGGATTGACAGAAGCAGTCATTCTGCTCAGGTTCCTGGGGTGATCTGAGCATCTGCAAGGGATGGGAAAAGAAAATGATCTACCAAAAACCATTTAAGTAGTCAGCACAGATTGTAGTCCCAATTAAGTTGGGTCCAGGGCTCTAAGGCCATATTAATCTCTCTGGTAGCTCTGATGAACAAAGTAAACTAGGCTGAAGATTTAATAAAAACCTGCAGATTCTGAGAGTTTTTACATTACAGATCACTCAGTGTCAGAGCTTTATTCCTACTGTATGGTGCTGTACTTCATCAGTCTGTCTGAGATTTAAATCAATCTGAGGTCCTATGAAAATATGAAGGAAAGGTGCATCTTAAAATCCAGCATGTCTGGGAGCTAGAATCTTTATGTTGAAGTCTGGCTTTTTTTCTCTATAGGTAAATCTGTAAATTTTTCTCTGTAGGTAAATCTCTCTGAAAGCTCATCCTGAAGCTGAGCAAAGCTGTTGTGAATAACAGCTCTTGCTATGAAAGAGTTCCAGTGTTTTACCTGAAAGTTGCCCTTGAGCAAGTCAGTGGAGTTTTGAAGATTTCTTATGCCACTTATGTGGCCAGGCTTTTCCACCTTTATTGCAGTGCTCATAGAAATGCAGATTGAGGCTCCTGATGAAATTTCAGAGCTGGGTTGCTTTGGTTCAGCAGTGTGGAGTTTGTTTTTTGGCTCATAATGCTGTGGTGCATGGTGGTACCAAACAGACCTTCTGTAAAGAAATTTCTGAGGCTGGGGACTTTCAGGAGCAGTTCTTTGGGATGTTCTTAGTCAAAATCTTAAGCAAGTCATCTGTAAAAGCAATTGCTTTGTAATTGTTGCAGTCATAATTTGATGAAGATGTTGCTAAAACCTTCGTGCAAGTTATATGTGTGGTACATGGACCAAAAGAGGTATTTTTTAATTTAAAGCATTTTTCTGAGCTCTAGTTCTTCACAATGACTAATAACTCTTTCAAAAACTGACCAGACTCTGTTTCTTCTAAAGCTCCCTCCTATTGACTTGATTTTCTATTGTAATGTGAATGAATTCAAAATTGTACCCCCAGAACACACGAACATGGACATTTTAATGAAAATCTTCTTTATTAATTTGTGATGAAGTGTCTGGCACAGGAAAAGTATAGGCTGATTTTCAGTCCATTCAGGTCTGTGTGGCTGCCAAATATTAAGAAGTGAATGAGATACATGAATGAGTGGAGGTTATGGTTTCTGAATGCCATAGATATATAGCACAGGTCTCAGTCTTTTGTCTGTGCAAAAAAAATAGAAAGCTCAGTGTGATATGTTGGCTAATAAGGAAGTTACCTGGTGCATGATCTCTGTTTGGAACACAGATAAAAGACCAACTGCTATCTGTATAATGCACACATCATAGAATTGATTAGTGAAGCAAAGTTTGCATTTAAAATCAGGTGGATCAGTGATACCAAGTCTATTTTAAATCCAGAAAGGCACCATATGAAATATTAGTGAATCTAAGTATTCTTCCAACACATAATTGGCAGCCATTTTTCTGTGTTAAAGTGCTTTGTTTATTTAAATTGCTCTGTTGTGATGTTAAATGCAGTAGATGGTGTCCCATACACCATAAAGAAATCAGATGATGAAGAAAAGAGGAATTTGTCACCTGTTCATTAGAGAAGCATCACAGGTCTGAGTTCAGAAGGGAATATAAAGTGAACTTATCTCATGATTATTAAGGTCCAGCTGTTGTTACAGTGGGCTCACATACTATAAGGGTAAAAATTTAGAATTTTGAAAGGTTCTTTCTACCTGCAGGAGACCATGACAAATGAGAATTACAATATACCACGTATTTAATTGCATTTACCATGACATCTAGCAGATGCTGGAGAAAGCAGGATCAATAGTTTTGTGTCCTGAGGCAAGGTCAGCTCACACCAGATGTACCAGTTTTCTTCCCCTTCTCATATAATAAAAAAGTTTGCAGTGAATTGATTTAAATCTTATTTGAATCTCCCTAGAGAAGTATGTATGTAATAGCATTTCATCTTTACTGACAATATAGGTACCATTCATTTACCCAAACTCATTCCACCATGCTAATGAGGTAATCTTATTCTGAAAGAACAAGCCATTAGGAGGGAAGTTTGTGTATGGAAGCATAATGCTTCTTAATGGGGTATACAGAGACTTTTGCTAGTAAGCACTGGGGAGTCCAAAATAGGAAATAATGCATTTTTGCCAGTGATATTTTCGTATTATTTACATTATCAAAAATGCAAAGCTTGTGTTAAGCTTGGGTACAAGTTTAGAAACAAGACTGAAAATGACCTTTATACGAGAATATAAAGTGTGGCACAGTGTATTATGTGAAAAGTCATTATTGTAGCACTGGATAGAAAAATGTATACTTTAGGAGGAGAATCAAAGCTGATGGATGGTGTGTTATCAAAGATGAATTTTGATACCTGCCTATCTTTGGATCTCAAATAAATCATCTACTCAATTCTGAGTTTGTTTAATCCTTACTTTATAGGTATGTTCTCTGCTAGATAGCTGAAGCTCTATCATAAAAATGGCAATGGCTTAAGAAAAGAGATAATTAATCTGTATTCACCTTCAAATTTCAGATTGCTGAAAATGGGGCAAGTTACTGTATCTCTGCTTAGGTGGAAGTTAAATCTGCTGGATGCTGTCAAACGTTTACATTGATAAAAGAATGATTTTACAGATGGGTCCATCATTTTTGGATACCACCTGAGAATTTACTGTTATCTAGAGGTCAACTGTATATGTAGAAATGTGTGGTCATTTGCTGTTTTGGAGGAGATTTCCTGGAGAAACCATTTATTAACTCCATGGTGTGGTGTGCAGCCTCGTACTGTTTGTTGAACACACAGGGCAGGTGGTTATCAAATAGATGGCATTGCAAGGTCATGAAATTCCTTTCCATGCTGGGTAATCATACTCTTTGTAGATAACCAGTTGCCCTGTACTCTCAGCCTTGCAGCAGGGTAAATTACAGAATCCCTACAGGTGCACTTATTGATTTTGGCGTGTCAAGTCTGCAGGCCAGTTATTTACTTAGAGCAAACACAGGGTGTAGAGGTGGCTGTTCCTGGGTGCTTGTCTGCTTTCTGCAGGCATTACCAAAATGCAAGATCCTCCTTTTGTTTCCTTTCTGCAAGTGGCTGTACCTCATGCATTTGGTCTTGTTTTCATTTATGGCAATTAACAATGTAAGTGCTGATGGAGATTTCTGTTTGGAAATGGTTGTTCCTTCACGACCATCAGCCTTTGATGTGAACTTATTATTTGTTCTACCTGGTCTGTGAAGATGATAGAAAGTCAGGTACAGTTGATGAAATAGTAATAAATTATATTCTCTGAGACTTCTGATGAAGCGAAGAAAGAAGTTTAGTCATTGAAAGTCAGGCTAAGAGATGAGAATACAGAGGATCATCAGTGATCCAATGAGTTTTGCCTTAGGTGTGAGTAGAAAAGCTGATGACAATAATTGCTATTTCTAGTTTAATTGCTTATCTAAATCTGAGTTTGGATAAGGTTCATAGCAGTAATGAGAATCTGATATTTTCTTTCTAGCTCCTCAAAGACAGATTAAGCACTCACAGTCTTTATGCAGGGTGAATAGGGAGTTCTCATCCTTGCAAGAAAAAGTCAAAGACAATTTCTTTAAAACATCTCTTTGTGGCTTCTACACCCTTAGTGCAGAGGACATAGGCAATGTAATAGGCAAGCAAGAAATCAGCTGCCAAAAGGGCAAAGCAGAGCTGAGGTGAAGTTGGAAAGGGGAGATTGAAGGAAACAAACCACAGACACTGTGCGTGCTCGATGCAAAGCAGAATCCAGCTCTGCATTTTATTGCCAGGGAGCATCCTTGGAAGGTATGACCTACATCCATTTATTTATTAAATTATTAAATGTTCATAAATTATTTGTTAAATATTATTAAATCTATGCCCTTTATGCATTGTTTGCATTTTTCCATGGAAATTGAAGATGCAATATGGTAACAAGAAAAGCAATCTTTGCAGATTGAATATTATGGAGTTTTAATACAAAATGACTTCTCAATTTTGAGCTTACAGATGAAATTTTGTTGACTGATAAAGTGTTTAGAACCTCTTAGAATCAGGGCCTTTCCCATGTGAAATGAGGAGACCATCTGGGAAGACAATGTTATTTGGGGTTTTCCAGAAAGGGTACATTATGAATGGAGAGGGGAGTGCTTGGGCAGGTCCCTGTCTTGCCCAGGCCTCTGGCAGTGGACAGTAACTTTACTGAGATTCAAAACCTACTCTTGCTTTTCAGGGTCTTAATAAAGGCCAATTAGGTCCATTACAACATGAATTATTTATTTATAGACCAAGGAAAACAGACATAAGACTTTAACAGATTACTTAGTACACAGGGTAAACAAAAGAGACACTACTAGTAGATGAACAATTCAGTGCACAAGTGAGGTGCCTATATTTTTACAGCTAGCAAAGATAGTATGGATTAGGATTCAATGTATTTACCATCCAGTGTCTGACGGGGCACACATATGGTCCTTTCTCTGAATTTCCAGAAGAGGATCCACAGAGATGTGTCCAAACTTCGTGGGAGCAGTCCTTCACATTTCCAGAGGGTGTGTAGGAGGCTTCTGTCTGTGTGAAAATGTGTGTAGCTGCCTTTGTAATGTAGAGCAGTGCATTTCAGTCAGTGATATCTCATTTCTATCTCTCTCTACATCTCACTCTCCAGACAAAGATATTTATTCTTAGCTGGGGGTCTCACCCTCTTGGCACCAGAGGTGTCCCCCCTGTTGGGCATCTGTCCCTGGGTTATCTGCCCCTCTGTGCACCAACTGTCTGGGGAAGGGGAGGGGAGGAACCTCCTGCCACAGGGTGTCCTGCATGCAGAGCTCTGTTGTTGCTCTTTTAATCAGACCAGGGAGCAAGCTGTAAAGATGCTCACTAGATATCATGAACAGTCATTAGCTAGTGTTGTCAATAACACATCAGAGGGAATTCCTCAAGCAAATGCTGCTCGCTGCAGAAACCTACCACATCTCCTTCCTCAATTCAGCGTACAGGGAAAGAAAATCAGTTCAGATAATCTACTTACCCAGCCAGAAATGTATATAATCCCAAAGAACTCTGGAAATGAATGCTTTCTGCTATAAATTAGTGTTTCCCAGATATTTTAGGTTGTTGGTTTTTTGGTTTTTGTTGCTGTTGTTGTTTGGTAGGAAAAGAGATACGTGAAACACTTCTATCACTTTTGATTATATATTGATTATGTATTTCTTTACTCATGCAACAAAGATTGGATGGGTCTTATTACTTGAAAGTCTTTTAATTCATTTAATGACAGTTTTCCCACACTTTTCAACTGTACATGATCAAGACTTTTTAATGTAATGGATTTTTTTCTGAGAAAATAATGAAATACTGCTAATCTGACCTGAGTGCTTTCAGTACCCAGATTAGATTTATAATCTGACACAAACCAATTAACCTGGTTTTACTCTGGGCTCATGAAATATGAATTATGCTGAAATATTTTGAATAATTGAATAATTGAATAATGGATGTGACTTCAAGCAATATGAAATTGAGGCATATTATTTGTGTTGGAGGTGGAAAAGGGCCAGGGCTGCAGGCACTGTTCTGGGTTTTTTGCTGTCCAGCCTAGTTTTTGGTTCACTAACAATACAAATATTGATTAATGAGTTTAGCAAAGATGTGACAAAGCTGTTGCTGCTGCCTCATGTTTGTTTTCCCTTTTTATTGAGCAAGATATGGAATCTTGTCCAAAAGATTGTAAGTGATAAAAACATTACAGTCATGGGAGAAATTTACTGTAAATGGCATCTTTTAGCTGTGATTTCTGCCTTCCATCAGCAAGCAGTGATTGAATCCACTAAATGAGAGAAGGCTGCTGTGCCATTTAGGGCATTATTGAAATGGATTTTGACATAGACTGTTGACTAAATAATCAAAGATATCAGCAGGAATAGGACTTTGGGTATACAGTGTTTATATAGTCTGTATAATATTTAAGCAATTTCAGGATTTTTTTTCCTTGTGGCTCCTGACTATAAGAATTTTTCTAGTTGATGTTTTTGACGTCTGCAGTTGGTATGGCTTGACTTTGCTGAAAAACAGCATGTTGAAAAATCATACAAATCCCCAGAACATTAGAATAAGAACAGAAGTTAGTCTTATAGCTAAGTTAAGCTCTGTGAAAACAGAAATAATGTGGAAATACGTGAATGAGGAAAAAAAAAGGAAAACAGAAGGACCTGTTGAGAGGAGAAGTATCTCAGATGGTAGTTTGAGTAACCATGGTGCTGTATACCTGGAAAAGGGGGGGAAAAGGGAAGTGCTACTTAAAGAAAAAGTGATTTGATCCTTTCATCCTATGTTCACTTCACCTGAGGTGTGCTGTCCTTGCTTACAACAGGGCTGCTCACATAGAAGGATATTGTTGCATTTTGGCCAGAGAAGCCATGGAAAGGATAATGCAACAGTTCTTTGTGTAATAGAGAAGCAAAAAAGTGAGCTTACTTTAGAGAAAGACTACAGTTATATATAGGGTAGTTTGTGCAATACAAAATAGAAAAGGCTCATTGGTCCAAGAAGGCAACACCTCTTTGAACACATGCTTTCTGCAAAACATCACATCTCTCACGTATCCTTTAGGTGTTTAATCATTGTTATAATTTCTTGTCCCTGAGCAGCCTGAGAAAGGGCTGCTTTCTTGGTTCTCTGTAGTATCCCAACAACAGGATATTATTTGTTTTGAGTAGCTAGCTGCTGTTTAAAAAGCTAGTGCTTTTTAAAAAATCCCAGAGACAGAAGGAGAGTCAGGCACACTGAGTGCTGCCTAGGCCATGTAAGAGCTTTAGCCTTTCTCTCTCCTGAGTGTGCTCACACTGGTCATAGGGGATCTGAAAGTACTTACAACAAATCCAATTGTGCCACGGCTGTCTGAGATTGCCAGGCTGCATTTACCCCTAAACCAAGGATTCTCCTTCTCCTGCCCCACCTCTGCTCATGATTTTTGCTGTTATTGCAGTTTTTGATATGCAGCTCTAGGAATGAGCTGAATCCTTCAGTTGAGTCCATCTCACACATTGAATGGAGAGGTCCAGCAGGGAGGTTGGCTGGTACAGGTGAATGCTGAGCAGTGCTGCCATCTGCATTTCATATGATGTTTGATTTATGGGCTGTTCTGTTTCAGCTCCTTTTAGTCAAAAGGAATTAGGGATGCTGCAAAATACTTTCAGTCTTTTTATTGTTTTTGCGTGTTGGTTACAGTGGGGGAAGAAAGGTAAATGACAGATTTGTTTTGTATTTCTGTAAGCAGTAATGGCATTTCAAAAAGAATGCAGCTGGAAATATTACATGGTAAAATCCTGGTACATAAAGATTACTTAAGTCAGTTGGATTCATGTTGCATTCTCTTAATTGCTACCAGAGCCATGATATATAAAGCCTCCAAAATATCTGGAAACGTGGAGACATTATCAATAGGAAAGTGCTTTAAAAATATACAAACACAGCTTTTTATTTAACTCTTTTCTAGAAGGATTAAGATCTCCTTTACATAAGCAAGTGAGAAGCTCATGAGATATATCAATAGGAAGTTCCTGCTTCTTCCAGATCTTTTTTTTGGTCCAGTCTGTTTTTATCATGATCTTGGTCTAATCAGATTCTACTGATTGGTGGCTTGTGCAGAGATTTCTTCTTTATTTTCTTTGTGTGAGTTCTATGCTCCTTTAGCAGCCTAGGGATGGAAATTTTTCCTGGAGCACTTTGGTTTCCCTTTCTCCCAGCTCTGACCCTGTTGGATGGTTGTTGGAGGGGTGCCTCTGTGTTTGTAAGAGACAACAGGCTTTCAAAGGATTGTGGACAGACTTGAATAAAACATACAGAAAAGATTTCATGGAGAAGTTTCTTTGCAGACAAGCAGAAAAATAAAAATACATTCATTTTAGTGGCACTCCTAATCCCTCAGCTAAGAGAATACTGAAATGGTGGAATAGGAAAATGCTCTTCTTGCCCACTTCTTATGATCTCTCTTTTGCTCCCATGGGAGCCCAGGTTCAGCTGTCAGAACCCAGGAGAAAGCCACAACTTAAGGATGTTTCTATCCAACCTCCCAGTCCTGCCATTTCTCTTGTAAGCTCCTGTCAGGGAAGAGTGAGATCAACACCTCCCACTGTGGCAGGCTCTTATCAATCCCCTTGGTGACTACATCCATCACTTACATCCCAAAAAATAGCAGAAGCTTCTACCCTGGCCACTTTTAATGAAACTATATTTTGTGACTGCAGGACCTGACAGTGTGTATAGCAATCTGGAGTCTTATCTTTTTTTTTTTTTTTTTTTTTTTTTTTTTTTTTTTAATTAATAATTAGCTATCTAATTGCATGTCCAAGCCCTGTTGATGCATTTGCACTTGTGCATAATTAAGGTTTATTTGAAATCCTGCTGGTTTAATGGTTTGCCTCCACTTTCTACAAATTAAATTAGAGATAAATTAAATTTGAAGTAATAAAGCTAAAACAAGCAAACAAACAAAAAACCCAACAAAACAAACACCAATCAAAAATAAGCAAATAAACAAACAACCCCCCCCCATAAATTACACTGAGCATATTGATCCATCCCAATTCATGCAGCACTGGTTTCTGCAAGCTTTCATCATTGAAGATTTGCCCTGTTGAGCTTGCCTGAATAGTATTTACTCTCTCAAGTAATAGCTTGAAGGAAGCACATTGTGGGGCCCATTAAATGTGTACCATATTTATAATAAACCTGCAGAACTAAGTACCAATTACAGGTACATACCTGCCTAATAATTTGTTATACCCAAATGTGCTGGTTTGAAAGGACAGGTGTCTGCCAGTAGAGGCAGAAGTTTCCCTTTTTGGAATAGAGACTTTGGTTCCACTCCCCTCCCCCAAGTATTACGATTGTTTGAATCAAGGACTCTGAGGCAGAGATAAGGGGAGTGGGAATAACAGCTCTTTTACTAATATATCTAACTATACAAACAGAAAACAATAACAGTTAAAATTGCTAACAGAACGAAATAGATAACTCGGTGTCAGTCCCTTTAGATGCAAGCACGCTGTCTCTGTACTTAGTCCAGAGCCCGGATTTGCCAGAGGGCAGACGGGAACGAAGGCAGGAAGGAGGGGGGAGGGGCAGCAGCGGCCACGCCGGTCTCGGGCGGGAACGGGCTCACCCTCACCGAGGGCGGCGGCTCCTCGCTCACCGTGTGTGTCTGGGGAATCAGCTGTGTCCGCAGAGGCAGGAGGCTGGAACGGGGCAGATGCAGGGCAGGTGATCGCAGAGGGTCTGGCTCTGCTGTGCTCCAGCCGCGTGGCTGAACGATCCCAGGCGTCCTCCTCCCAGCTCGCCAGAAACGCGAGTGCCCTCCCGGAAGCCTCAGAGGCCCCTCCAGGGCCGTCCCCACCCACCCCCTTTTGTCTGGACACATCAGGGACCCTGGGTGTAACCCGGCCAGCTCCATTGGCATGATAATGGGAAAAATTCTTTCAATTGACATAGTAACAGAAAAGCACTCAACCCCCAACACCAAATTATATCCCACAGTATCTGCATTTTTGTCTGAATGCCAACAATCTCATTTGTCTTGTTCCTGGCCTGGATGCTTAACAAAGATTAGACAGAATAAAAAATGGTATCATTATCTTCCTAAATGAATATAATGGAGAGAAAATAAAATTAAGAGTGAGGCAGGAAATTGTTAATATATTTATGGAATTATTGTTATTGCATTAGTGAAAATAGATTTTCATCTACTCCCGACTCTCCTTTCAATTGCAGCAGATATTTCAGTAAAGCTGGATCAAGACATTACTGCCTTTTTAAGTAGTTTCTATAGAGTTGCAAGTAGGTAGATATTATATTGATATGCAAGAGGTCAGAGATAGGCATAGTATCATAAAGGGAGAGAACTCTCAAAGTTCAGTTGTGATTTGCCGTTTCAGATGCTCTAGGTAAAGATCCATCTGTAGAAGTTACTGAGAAAGTATAGAATCATTGAATCTTTAAGGCTGGGAAAATGAATGGTAATATGGATTATTTGGTTGTGTTTATATTAGTCCTTTGTTCCTTTTCTCTGGGGAAAAAGGCTTTGTGTTTGAAAATTCACTGTTGATAACTGAAAATTCACTGATAATACCTTTCCTTCAGATGCCTCTGCATCCTATAGCTCATCATTTTAATAATGTACTGAGAAAAAAAGGAATACTCTGAAGTACCAGGGCTGCTCTATTCTGGTTTGGGAGTCCAGAGAACAAAGAATGAGATGAGGAGATGATGAGCAGTTCCTTCCCTAAGGTGATGGAATGGTCACTGCTCCATGGCTGGTTTGGTTGACTCCACTCTCAGGAGAATCTTTTTCACAAAATCTGGAGCAAATCTACAAAGCAGTTACTTTCAGAGATGCGTTGAATTGGCATAAAATTATTTTTCTTACTTGAGGATGAGTGCCACCTGAAATATGAATGGTCCCTGAATGCATTGATGATCAAGGTCAAAGCCTCTGAGGTGCCATTAGATAATCTCACAGAAGCTGCAATTTCTGTGAGGCCATGTGTGCCCATTACAGCTGTGTCAATAGGGGGAATTTTTGTTAAGAGTCTGGAAAAACCCTCTGCATCTCTACCAAGGTGCTAAAACTGTTCTGTCACTGTTTCTCCAGATACTTCTTTTGTAGTGAGGAAATATTCCCATTTATTTTTATGTGATATTGTACATATGGTTAGACCTTTTGGAATGTTTAAAATAAGTGTTTTGAAAATATTGGGGTTTTTTTTATTATTATTATTTTTAAACTGTGGGCAACATCAGCCCAGAACTAGATTGCTTATGAAATAATATTGCCCACTGACAGTGAAGGAAGAGGCAGATAAAGTGTTTTATGTCATGGTGACAGCTTTCAAAGCAGCTTATTCCAAACATTTAGCACAGGAGGAAAAAGCATTACTGTGTGCCTGAAGGGATTTGTACTACAAAACCTACATGTAAGTTCATATTAGAAAAGATTACATACATTGAACTAAAAGGTTGATGATCTTAAGGAGAATCAATTTCAATACTGATCCTCTGAGAGTAGGCACAAAAAAAATGTGATGTTGCATGTGCCCCACTGTAATTATGGCATTCAGAAGACCCCTAGTAAAGAGCATTAAAATGGCACTAAGTGTTTAAAGAAGCAATTTTTTTCTGGTTGAAAAACAGTAATTTTTTAAGCAATGGTAATTTTGAAAGTGTTTTTCCAATGTGAGTCCTGTTGCCTTGTGTGGCTGGTGTTCTGGGTTGCCACAGCATATGGAGGAGGGAGGGTTTATGAGCCATTTATTTAATGTATTTCTTAACTTCTTAGCAGTGATAGCCTTCCTGATCTTTTGTGTAGCTCTTGAATTGCATCTGCCCATGATTTTAAAGTAAGAAATTTTGATGAGGCATCCACCTGGTGTCTTGTGTTACTCATCAGAGCCCTCTGTCCTTGGCTGAGAGAGGAGCTGGTGGCAGAAGCTGCTGTCCCTGAGAGGCACCACAGAGCTCTCAGGGATGTTTTTTGGAAGACAGCATGGCAAGATGCCACAATGACTCCTCATCCAGGCACCCTGTAGGAGAAACTGCCCAGTTCCCTAACCTGATCATTTTTGGTGTCCCCTAATGATTGTCCAGTTGTTCTTCCTGATGCCTAATGAAGCCAAGTCTTTACTAGTGAGGCTCCCAACTCTCTTCATGGTCTTTGTGCCCAGATGGAATCCTAGTCTTGTTTTCCAGTCTCATGTTTTTCATCCAGTTTCAATGATTCCAGTCTCTCTAAGCTGGTTTTCTCCTCTCCCAGTTTGCATTTTCCCATGGAGGTCTGACCCTCTCATGCAGAGCAATGCCAGCCCCCTTCTTCCAGCTGCTATCCTGACAGAGCTGCCTCCCTCCTCCTCTCTTGTGGACCCATTTTCCACACTGTACTTTAGTTTGTCATCAGCAATTTTTTTTGTAATCACTCTTTAAAATGAGAGGCAAGTGGTTATTTTAGAATGACTTATATGGGAGTGACTCTGACAATGGATAATCCTTCAATAATGGACATTTGGAAGCAACATCCTTAGCAGAGATTTTTTAGTAGAAGTGTGAAACCTGGTGGTGTTTCAGTGGTTCTGTGGATTCTGACTGCAGTCCATCCTGCTTGATCTGGATTTATAAATACCAGAGCAGTTAACACTACTGAGGAGGTGATTGGCTATGTCCAAATGTAAAGCTGTAAAATAAACATGAACAGGGATGTAATGTGCAATATGAACAATTTGCTTAGAGCTAAGTGATCATTCTGCTGTGTGTGTTAGATTAATTGGCAACATCTTGGTGTATCCAAACTTGGATTTCAACAAATGCAGAGGAAAAAAACCCCACAGTTTTTGAAAAATGAGTGCATTTATAGTTGCATGTGGTCGGTGATTGCTGAGGTTAACAGCTGCTCATTTTAGTTTTGCTGCTTTTTTTTTCAGTCATAAAATAATATAATGTTCCAAGCAGAGGATTTTAGGAAAATACTGAACAGATGAATAATATTAGCAAGTTAGTAACTAAATATAATAGAAGAGGTATGCATTTCAATGTATTCAATTTTTGGGATTATAGAGTTGGCATAGTGTGAAAGTGGGTCCTTACTATTAAGCTATCAGACACTGAAAATGATTGCATGTCATATTATCATTTATTTGATTTCTAATTTGGCTTCAGACAAACTCTATTACCCAAATATTCACCTAACTATAAAAACTGGACAGTCAGTGTAAGCTGCTCACTGGGACTGAATGAATCCTAGGTGTTTGCTGGTGATATAAAAGGTGTGTAGGCAGATATAATAAAATGAGTGGGCAGAAGGAATAGGGGATTCTCTTCAGAGACCTTAACATTTTCAAGCTCCTTTGTGCATTATGCATAGGGTAATAATGATATCTTAATTAGCAAAAATTACAGCTTCATCTCACTGCTTGAAGGGACCACTTAATAATGTAAAAAAGTAAGATTGCACTTTTTATGACCATTACTTTCAAGAACTAGATTGAACAAAGAATTTCTTTCATTTGTCTTTACCACTGTACATTGTGGCTGGGGAGGCTTTCACCTCACAAATCCGCTTTATTGGGAACCTGCCCCAACCAGCAGCTTAGGATCTGAAAATGTACAAATTTGGTGTGCCTCTGTGAACACCCATTATTCTTTTCTTTTTGCAACTGAAATAAGCAAGATGATGTAATTAAAAATGAATGTTTTCTTTAACAATATAAAAAACTAAGAGCATGTCATGTCAGGTATTTGTATTTGTTATGTCTTGCAGCATCATCACAATGTTTAATAAATATCTATATTTAGTGTTTGGTTTGGCACCTGGAAAGTCCATACCCTAAATAAGTTCACAGAAAATCTGGAAATATATTTTTTTTTTTCCTAAGAAATTTTAGATTCACTACTATGCTCCATATTTCAAGGTATATTCATTTTTGGTATAGCTTTCATAGTATTTTTAGAAACTGTTGGAAAAAGTACTTTTCAGCCAAAAAGAGGAGGTGGTCTGTTGTCTCTAGCATTCAATGACAGTGGCTGAGATTTCAGTACAAAATGGGGAAGTGGGTGACAAACATGTTTATTCCCAGCTCTGTAGTAATTAGTCAGTGAGCTAACGAGATAAAATTGTTGTCTTTACCTGTTTCTACCAGAAATATTAATTTCAATTTTTTTAAATTGATATCTCACCCTCCTTAAAGTAATGGCCATTCTATGGAGAATAAGTTGAGAGGGCAGGGGAGATTCCAGCTTGGGGAGAACATGACCCAAAATGACAGACAGTTTACAAGTAGCAAGATGTGACAGAAATATCAGACATCCAGAAAATTCAGCTTTGTTCTGAAGGTCCTGCAACTAATGGCATGATTAATAGATTTGTTGTTTGTTTGGTTGGGGCTTTTTTTTTGAGTTTTGGATGAATATGCTGAAAAGGGTATTTCATTTATCTGTTGTTAATTTAGTAGGCAAGGATAATTCATAACTTACAAATCTCACACGCTATTTATATTTTTTGAAGGGTGATACAATCCCATTTCCCAGATGTAATACAAGCAGGGCATCAGTTCAGAAGCTGCTGCCATATCCACTTAATTAATAATATTCACCTAGTTTAAAATCTGGGTGAGAATAATGAATTAGAGAAACACAGATGTAGTCAAGGGAGATGTCAACTACATATCTAGCATCAAAACTGAAAAGGCAGGGAAAAAATTGACTTCAGCTCTATTTCAAGTGTTTTCTTGGATTCTGAAGTTTTCATTTCCTGAAGCAATGCGTGGGGGAAAAGCACTCCAGCGTTTGCCAGGGCAGCAGTAGCTGTACACTTAGCACACAGCAGAGTCTGCATTATTTCACAGCTGTTTCAAGGGAAAGCATTTAATCTCTTTTTCTCTGCTGCCTCAGCATAGTAGCAGTGCTTCCCATGTAGGTCAAGAGACCACGATGATGCTGGTCTCTTTATGCTGCCATCAGAATGTGTAAGTGTCAGCTTGGAGTCCCAGTGGGACTTGCTTCCTGATTTTTTATTTTTATTATTTGGATGCTGAGAGGGTGAATGAAAGGTCTTGTTAGATGCAAATAGAAGCATACAAAGCAAAAAAAAAAGGTATATATAATAAAAAAGTACAGGAGCAGTGCTCTGTGTGATAGCTATGTTGAGCATCAGAGGATGCAGCTTTTTTCACAGCTGATCTTTTTGCTGGTGTTTTGGGTTTTTTACCCCTTTTTCCCTGTGATTACACTTTCCTCCCTCTCTGGTCTCTTCCATACCTCTTAGCTTTTCCTGACCTGTGTGATATTGAAAGTACATTGAGCATGTGGAATGCCCTCATCTCAAGTTTAGCCATTTAGAGCAATGCCTTCAGGTTCAGTGACAGCAGAGATCACACTGGAATAATTTCCTTCCCTGGAATTGTTTCCCCAGTGTGAAGTTAGACCTCCGGTGATCTGGGCACCAACTTTGTTGGGTTATTTTCTTAAATGGGCAAAGCAGGTAATAGTTGCTGTAAAGCTGTTTATTGTAGAAGCACATCAGTCTCCAAGGCAGTCACAGACATTAAAGTCCATGCTAAGTTTTGGCAAAGAGTCCCAAATAGAAATTGCCCTTGCCAAGGTCTCAGGAAGCTGATGGTGCAGAGGCAGCTCCTGTCTTCTTGATGATGGCAGCGAGAGCAAAGCAGAAGCAGATTACAGAAAGCAATGGCAAAAAAGCAAAAAGCACCATCTCTCCCCAGTGCATGCTCTTATATAGAATTTCCCCAACAAGCTGACACAAACTCAGACCACTACTCCTTAACCTATTAGAATTCTAGTTTCTTAGCACCCCAAGTTATGTATAGACTGTGCATTTCTTGTTCTATCTGAAAAATGCAAGCAATATTCTTACTATAGCTCTACTATGTCTCAGTCCTGTCTAAAACTATGTTCCTGGAGCCACCACTGAAAACATCAGTATGTTTTTCAACCTTCACTAGAACTCACACTTCTACTTTGACATCTAAAACTTTTACTTACTAAAAGCATTAGAGCTCATACTAAAACTTACTGACTCACTTACTTATCCTAAAACTTAAAATTACACCTCTACTTTAAGTGAGTGCTTTAACACACTTCAATCCATCCAAAGGCTTTAATTCAATCCCTGCACTCTGATTTCTCCCTGAGGAATTCAGAGGGACCCCTGACTCACTGACTCCAACATCCCACTGTCCAAACACATTTCTTAATGAAAATAGAAAATAGTGTGAAAATAGAAAATAGAGTGAAAATAGAAACACACAGGACAGCCAAGGTAGTTGTAGAGACAAGATGCTCCAAACTGAAAGAGAGTAGTTTTGATTTGGGTATTAGAAAGAAAACCCTTGTTGTGAGGGTGGTGAGGCACTGGCTCCAGCTGCTCAGAGAAGTTGTGGATTCCCCCATCCCTGAAAATGTTCAAGGTCAGGTTGGATGGTCCTCTGAGCAACCTGGTCTAGTGGAACGTGTCCTTGTCCATGGCAAAGGGGTTGGAATGAGATGGTCTTGAAGATCTGTTCAAACCCAAACTGATTCTTCAATAAGACAGCAACTCTCTCTACCTGCTCCCTCTGTGCCCCACTCAATCTCACCTGAAGCTTTTTCATCTCAGCATCTAAAATAATCCTGTATGTGCATGTGTAAACCAGTGGCCTTGAAATTAACTCAGTCATCAGTGGTGGAAGTTCAGTCAATAAGATCAGGAGTCATGTCAGTAAGACTAGAAGGAGTTGAGTTTGCCTCCCAAAAAGGTGCATGGGATGAAAGTTTGTGTCTTTCAGTGACACTGGTCTAGTGAATCCATTTCCTTTACCTAAGACTTATTTTGTAAGGAAGAATACTGTGATATTTTGTGAAATGTCAAGTGATTATCTCAGCAAAGATTGAATATCAGTGGCTTAGCTGGACAAAAAAATAGGAGAGAATCTCATCTTATTTATCTAAATGAGAGAAAAGCCTAGATAACTCTGTGGACCCTGATCTCCAGTTTGTTCTAGGACCACATCACAAAACTTTCCAGAGAGAAACATGGCTTCAAACTGGAATCTTCTCATCACTCAAGCCTGACTAGTGGTGTCCAATAAATAAAATTGTTCTGTGCATACCATAAAAGGAAAATCAAGATCATGTTAATATATACTGCAGCACAATTGGAAAATTGGGATTTGCTGGTTAATTCCACCTGTGGGGCACAGACACCTATTACAAACTAGCATATTTGTTATAAATGAGCACAAAGGGCCATACTCAAAACCTATTTGAAAAATTTATTGAGTACAGACGGCAAAGGCAAATTGCAGCGCTGGGTGGCAGGGAGACCCCGCTCCACAAAACTGCCACATTTTCCCCCAGAGTTCGTTCTCTTTTAAGTCCCCTGATTTCCGGGTGCGCACGTTTCTCCGGTTGCTAGGGGGTCTTCCGTTGTCAGCGCTGATCCTTGCAGTACCCTTTGTTTTCCTAAAAAAATTACTAAGACGTTTGGTTATTGTGCTAGCCTAAGCAATCAGTAATCACATACCCACAGACCAGCCCGCATATCCGGGCTTCAAGATTACTTATCTTAAGCCTGCATGTCCGGGTTTCAAGATAACCTATCTTACAACGAACAAAAAGGTCACCATTCCCTCACAATATTCATGTCAGATTTTTTTTAAAAAGTAATTTCAGGATTTTTGCCTATGCCATGACTTCAGATGGGGTTTAGGATTGCTTATTTTTTTTCCCTTTTTAGGAAAAAAAACAAACCTCTTTTGCCTGAGGTAGGTAAGATGGAAATATTGGTTATTCTAAAATAAGAACCTAAAATAAGAAATGTTTGTATCTTAATAGACATGCCTAAACCACTAAAATTTCTGCCTTGATAGAGAATTTGGCCTAAAGGAAAACACAATGCTGGAGCTGATCCTTCAGCAAGACTTCTAGATATTCAGTTTTATGATTGTCAGGTCATGATTTCTTTCTCTGCCACCCAGCAAAGTGTTTGACACTTACTCCTGGCTCCTGCCCCACCCTCACAGAATCATTAAGGGTACAAAAGGCCTCTAAAATCATAGAGTGCAGTCATTAACCCAGCACCACAGTGTTCAGCACTAAACCATAACCCCAAATTCCACATCCATGTGCCTTCTGATCACTTCCTGGGACGGTAATTCCATCCTTGCTCCAGCCCTGGGGAAATGGTGAATGGCAATGATAAAGAGGAAAATTAGTCCTTCTGATCCAAATTTTACCAAAGGGTTGTGTCAGGGTGAAAGTGTCTCAAGAGTAGGGAAGCAGTTGGGCTGGGTGTGAGAGGACAGGGTGTCTTCTTTTAGCTGTCCTACTCTATCCATGAACCCATGTTACTAAAATCTTGTCATCAGTCTTCCCTTCAATTAGCAGATTAATATTATGAAGTTAGCTATTGCAATTTAAACATTTAATGTAATTTGAGATTAACATGCCTGGATGTCCCCATCTACACGTGTTTGTACACGTTGGAGTTTTTTAATAAGAATACACCAAAATATTAATTTTTTAATTAGAAAATAATGGAATTACCTGTATTCACTTCACTTTAAAAGAACCCTCCTGAAATAAGAGAAGTGCCTGTTATGTTGTGCATCTGAACATGCATGTTATCAAAACAGTGAATACAATTTTAAAAATAAATAAATCAAAGTATTTATTTGTAAGTGTATATTTAAAATTGTATTGATATTGTGTATGTGTCCATGCAGGCATTTGCTGTAAGTACCAGATCAGATGCAGGGAGGTCAGTGACACTGAAATTGCTTGCAAATGTCACTAATTTGTTTGTGCTGTCTGAGAAGAGCATGGTCTTTTCCTTTCTTGCTGTGGTTCTGTTATTGACTCACATCTCATATCCTGAAACACACTGATGATAAACACCAGTGAGCAAATAAAATAATCTGTAAAATATTCTGCAGGAGACTTGTTGCTCAATGTAATGACTTTCTGAGCAGTGTGGAAACTCTTTGAGGGCTAGTGCTTGACATACTCATTCTGTCTGTTGACAGTGTAAATTTTAATTTAGCAGATTTAATTTGTATTTTAAGAGGCAAGAATGTGTGTTATTGGAGTAATTACTGTAAATCTCTTTAATTATTGATTTCCCCCACATAGGAAGCTTGACAGTTTACCAGATATAATGAAGGAAAAGATACACATTAGCAGGATGGATATGGAACAAACAAGCCTTTTCAATAGAGACTTAATTCATTTTAATAGATATACAGTAATTACCTGGGAAGTAAGACTGTTTTCTTCTTCGTGACATTAATGATTCAGATGAATCAACATGGAGGTGATGTATAGGAATATTGTAACTGTATTTAAAAGACCACTGTTGGCTCATGGAGGACACCAGGGTTGGCTTTAAAAATGCATAAAACCTTCAGATTTACTCATCTCTTCACTGGTAAATAGAATTTGGTAATAACACATATGCATTTTCTCCATCCCTCTCATCTTTTAACAATTTCTCCAACTTCATTTGAATTTCCCAGGAGAAAAGGAATCAGTGCTGCTCCCAGTCGGAGCATGCAGGGCCAAAGGAATGAGAAGAGACCCCATGCCCTAAAGCACACCCTCTGCAATTTGCTTTTTGTAGGAAGCTGGAGGCATGAGGCACCCTTGGGGATCAAATGTGGGATTTTGGGCATCCCCAGGCATTTTGAACCTGCTTTGTGGGCTAACAAGCCTTGTATCTCTGTATTGGACTGTTCACTGAAGCCACCATTACAGAGAACTTGAATTGGTGCAGAGGCCACCTCTTCCTCATTTTTTAAATATGCTTTTGTTACTTTCCATTTTTTGATGTGCAGTTGTAGCAGAGCTAACTTTCCTAGAAGCACAGCCTGGGTCAGCTCCAGTCCCTGGGAAGGAGCTTAGCTGCCATGCTCACCATCCCATTGTCACCAGCCTGTTCCAAATTCCGTAATCCACTTTTAAAAGCAGCATGAATGTTTTGTTGTGGAGAAGTGTTGTACCTGCTTTGAGGCAGATTTCAGCCACGTTACAGACCATAGATAAGAGCACAGAAGGATGCTCCAAGGGCTCAGGTTTATCTAGGATATGAGAGGTTTTAAGCTATTAGTGTGTATTCATGTCCAGGGAGAGCAAAGGTGGCTGTAAGTGCTGTGAATGTCTCTACAGCTGATATAATCATACAGAAGGCAAACCCAGGTACCAGAAAAAAAACCAAAAAACAAACAAACAAAAAAAAAAAAAACCCAAAAAAAACCCCCACAAAACCCCAAAAAAACCCAAAAAAAAAAAAAACCAAAAAAAAAAAAAAAAAAACCAAAAGCAAAGAAGCAATAATAAAACAATACCACTTCTGCTTATTCCTTCATTTTATAATACAAGTTCCTCCAGGCAAGAAGGGTTGGAGGGCTTTCCCATGAATGAACAGCAACTACATCATGGTGTATCTTACAGTCATTGCAAGACTGTGCTTTGAGAGAGTTTGGGGTTTGTGTTGGGAAGCTCTGGGTAGTCTGTCTCATTTACCCAAAGCAGGAGCTGGAGAAACATTCCTGAATCACTATCATGACATGCAGTAACAGGTCCTTAAATTGTTTGTTTGGCAGAGTCACCAGAAGTTTTAATTCCTTGCTTGAATTTAAGAGCTGTGAAAAGGAAATGAGTGCACAGAGGCAAAGGAGACAAACTGAGGCTGTTTCTGACCCACTGCCTGCTCTGTGTCTGGTTGGTATCAGAGCTCCATGTAGGAACTGGCTGTGCTGTGGGCAGTGGGATGGGATGGGATGGGATGGGATGGGATGGGATGGGATGGGATGGGATGGGATGGGATGGGATGGGATGGGATGGGGAGCAGGCAGTGGGATGCAGCATCCTTTCAAAGACACACGTGCACTTTCTGGTGGTGTTCATAAGTTAATATCAGGAAAGGTGTAAAAAGCTTCAGTAGCTTTGCTGGCTGCTGCAGTTCCTGTGGCAGTGAAATGGAAGGTTTGCTGATATCTGACAAGGTTTAAGTCCTGACTGAGGGTAGTTGATTGTGAAAACTACTGTTGTTGTACAGTGCATGGCATGAAGAAAGAAAAGGCCAGATGGTGGCTGGACAAGTTTTCTTTATTCCTTCCAAGCCAGCTGCCCAGATTGTACACACCACCAAGTGAAAGAGCTGGCTGAGTGTAGATGCCTTGCTGTGTGCAGCTGGGGTTGGAGCCAGCTCTTCAGGGAATACCTCACAGAAGGTCTCTGCTTTTGGCAGAAAGCTCACTTTTACAACCAAAGGGAAAAGGTGGCAGCGCAGCCTCTGGTGACAGATGCTTTGCTTGCCTGACAGGTGAGAAAGAAAAGTTCTTGTCACAACTCGTGATGGATCAGTTCCTCAAGATCAGCAATAATAAACAGCTCCTGGGAGACTCAAAGTCAGATAGTTGGGACAATCATGAAAGGTTGATGCTCATAGCATGGCTGTTTCACAGGCATCAAAGCAGGCACACAGAAACAAGGAGGATGGGAACTCAGGGCTGTCATGGTACAAACTGTTGTGTCCATGTCCCATCTTGTCAACAGCAAAGGGATGAACAGATCTTTGGATGGATATCACATGCACATAAATACTTTCAAATAATTACATTGAAGAGTTCACATAATACTTTTTACTAATAAGGTGATGATGTAATTTTGAGTGTTGTAGTGACAGTCGTGGTGACTACAGTCTCTAAATTTAACTACTTGGGTTTTTTTCCAATGTGAAAGGGAGGTTATGTAGTAAAAACTGAAGAAAGAATGTAAATATTAATTTGTAAGCAAGAAATCCTTAGCTGCTACATATCTGCCTGCAGATGTATCCATACAGGCTTGTTGAGAATATTATAGACCCCTGGATTCACACTCAGCATGTAGCTTTATGTCAACTTGCAGGACTGGATTGATTTCCTCTTAATTTCTGTGCAACTTAAAAGTCTGCAAGATCACAAAAATAAAAAATGCATGTTCATGAAGAAGATAAATGTGGAAATGAAGAAAATGTGGAAAGCCATTTTTGGTGTAATCTCAGTTTGTACAACAGAGGAAACAACTAAACTTTTTCATTGCAAAGGATTTGACAGGTGGTCTAATGATACTATTGCCTGTTTTATATATCCTTGGGAAATATTGGAAAAGCTGAGTGTCTTATTCTTTGTGAATCCAAGTTTGCAGTACTTAAGATTGCTGAAAAACTAGGAGTCTAAAAGCAAATATCTTATTTCTTACCATCTGTGTGAATGCTGTTTTCTGAGGAATTGTAACCTTTCATTGACTAGGAAAGCAATTTCAGCTCCATGGTTGAATTCCAGAGGAGTACTCAAGATGGTACAATCCTGTGGAAAAGTAATTCTGCGGAAAAGTAATTCTGCATTATTAGGAGGAAAACATAAACATATTGCAGAAGTTTCTCCTCTTTTGAAACTTTCCAGTAATTTGAGAGCTATTTTTTGCATGTAAAATTAAGGAGCCTTGCTGACCTCATTGGGATTGGTAAATCCAATTAACAAGAAGTCCATGAGAGAAAACAGATATAAACCATCTTCTGTAAATTAGTGTCCTCACCTGGCTTTCACTTGTTCCTTACCTTGACTTTGACTTGTGTCAGGCATGAAGATCTGGGTATGTAATTCATTAATGTCATTATTTTTATAGGCAAAATGTTTGATTATATTTAAAAATTAGGATAGAGACCTCTTACAGGCTTAATGCACTTATGGCACAATCAGTATGTGTGAAGAAGGAGAGAAAGATGTTTACATACTCATAAAGAAAGTGGATTTATGGGCCTATTTCTTGTTTTGGCCTCTCTAATGTAAAAAAAATTGTCTACAAGAAACATTTGATCCTTGAAGGTTGAGGCTGGTGCTGTTGTGATTGTGCAATCTATTCTTATAACAAAATCTCATCCACTTGCTCAGCCATAAAGATATCAGACTTCATTCCTTCCTTCCTTCCTTCCTAGGCAAGGAAATATGTTTGAAATAATAAATAGTATTTTTTGAGGAGATGTTCTTTACCTCAGATGAGACTTGTGGTGTTCTTTAAGCCCTGCAATTTTCAAATTGCTTTCACAATTTATTCATTAGAAGTTCTGCTTGGTTTTTTTTTTAACTTTTGGTCACGAGACAGCACTAACTGCCTATTAAATAATTTAAATGTTATTTTTCAACAGGAGACAAAGAGAGTTGAATGGCTTGGGTAGAAAATCTCACAAAGGTGCAGTGTAATGTGCTTAAGAAACTATGATAATAATTGCTTTAATGAGCAATCAAGTGTGCATTCTTAAAGTCTCAAGCAGTTAAAAAAAATAATTTGCCATTTTGAGAGTGACATATCTTCTTTCTGTTTTGACATTAGCGTGCACTTGTTACACTTGTGGCTCTAAATCCCACTTGTCAGATATTCTGAAATCTACTTACACTTTTCACCCAGAGCTCAAGTTCCTTCACCCTCAAACCACTTCACACATTTCAAGTGCCTAAGTGCCAACAAAGTCTTCCCCTCCATCACACAATGTGCTGCTATTATCACTTCCCAAAAATACAGAATGCAATGGGTAATTAATAAACTTGAATGCTAATAAGGAAGAAATAGTGCTGCTAAAAGCAAAGTAGGGCTGAAAAGGAGTGTTTCATTAGAATTCACTTGAAACACTTAAAATCCACTTTGCTTGCAGAAGTCACCCTAGGCAAAATACCCTGGCCATAGAGAGTAATGTTTTCAAATGTACTTTGCCATCCTAAGCTTTATTCCTCTGTTTTTGGTGGGTTTTTTTTGGTTTTGTTTTTTTTTAATTTTTTTGTTTGTTTGTTTGTTTCTATCTGAGTTTTTCATTCTTCTGTATGTTTAAAGAAACAATATATATTCTATATATACTAAAATAAATATAACCTCGAGGTTATTCATTTTTCTTTCCTCATGGGATAATAAAAGGGATGTACCATATTCCAAAGTGTTGAATTTGTTTTAAAAGAAGAAGAACATCTGATCTTCAGCCTCAGCATAGGTCTGCCTCTCTTATTGCTGGAGACATGGATTCAAGCTGCTTTGTGCACATCCAAACTTTCCAGTTGCCTCAGCACCAATCATTAGCAACTCTCAATATAATGGCAGCTGATGGTGTTTATCTATTGCAAGATTAAGCTGTTTGCACTCAATTCTGAACATAGTTAATTCTGTAATTAAGCATTTGCTTATGGTCCACTGGCTTTAAAGACCCTCAGTGCTTAGCTCAGGGGTTTGCTAAAGTGCTGCCCTGAACAGGAGCCAGAATTTGTACCCAAACCTCCTTGTTCCTCTTGCCCCAGGCTGTATATAGAAATGTTCTCTGATTGACAGCACTTCACTGAGATGGTTGCATTGCTGAGCAGGTTGTTTTAATGTACATAGCTGTCAGAAGGTTATGGACACCTGCAGGATGCCATCTCCTTTCCTCCATGACTAATTGTGCTGCCTGCAAAATGTAAAGGAGTTGGTATAGATTGGAATGAGCTGTAGAATGAGTGGCATTAGACTCTCACAATACTCAGATATTGATGGGCAGAGGAGCTAAACCCTCTTAGGAGAGTGCCACTGTTGGTGATGACCAGGAGGGATCCATGCAACAGGATATTGAAAGATTGTTCAAAATATTTTACCACATGAATTCTGTAACCTTAAGACATGCCTGCTAAATAGGTTATTTTTATTCCTTTCAATGTGTGCTTATAGATGGAGTTTTATTCTCTGTTTGCTTTTGTGTTTGGGATGTATCTTATTTTCATTTTGTCTAGAAACCCTGTCTGTGAAAAAAACAGGTTGGTCACAGTGGACAAGATTACAGCCCTTTCCCTTATCCATAAATGCAGCATACATGTTACCTAAACAGGCACTCCACTTAAGAAATGAGAGATTTATATGTATGATTCAATTCATTTATCATTCAGAATGATGAATATATTTATCACAGAGAAACTAACCCAAGATTTAATGTTTTGTCTTATTTTATTTCATTTTCTTACCTTTATTGTGTGTTGTGTGTCTCCTTTGGAACATAAATTGCTCTCAAAAAATTAATAATTTTCATTGAAACACCCCAGAGTATGAACTCAGTCTTTTACCAGTACAGCCAGATTATTTCATGGATATTAAAAGCTGATGTGAAACAGAAATGAATACATAGTAAATCATGATGATTAAAAATTCCATTATGGAAATCTGTGTTTGTGCCACTAAAACATCCATATGACTGTAAATATTTCCATAAATACAGTTTGGAAAATATATTTTGTAAGGACTGCTTATGCATTTAACTTCAAACTCCACTGTTTCTCAGAATTGTTAATTCTTCTACACATTTTCCCATAATAGTAGCTGCCATATAAGCAAGATATTGTTCACTGTGTGTATTCTTAAGGTACTTGGGTAAACTATAAATTAGTGGGGAACTTTTGAGTTTGAACTAATTCTTAAGCCTAGTGAGGTAAGAGTACTCTTTTATTTACAAAATTAAAAAAAAAAAAAATTGAGACCAAGACCACCACACCAAATGGGAAAATAACTGATCATCAGTGGTGCTTTTAGCTTCTCTTTTCAAGTAAAGAATGTTCCAGAGACATTATTTATGCTTTGGGGTGCTGGCTCAGCCATAAGATTATGAGTTTATTTTTAAAAATTGTTTAGTTCAACTTTATTGAACTTTTAGGGTCTTTTGCAATGGTGGAGTTCTGTTCAACAAAAATACCAAATTGGTGTGTATTATTAATTATTTGCTAGTTCACTTCTAAAGGTTTAATCCAAACTTCCTTCTGATGGTGAAATATTTTTTTCAAGTTATTTAACTACTTGATAGCTAAATGTTCTGTGCATATGAAGTGCAGTGGTTGCTTTTGATTGCAGTGAGAGGCTGGCATCATCCTTTAGTCCTTGGTAGAAATATGTTTTGGAAATTGGGACAAAATAGTTGATGTAGCAGCAGGTTTGCTGTTTCCATTCAGGGGAACAAGTCAGATGTTATTTTAAAGTAGTTGCTTCATTTCTGAGCTATGCTTTCATGCAGCACTTCTCTCATTGTGGGTCTCTAGGCTGCTAAAGGTGGCCTGAGGAATGTGAGAGTCCAGGGTTTTTCCCTGGCTCCTTTGGGGGTGCAAAAACCCCCCTGGCAGACCCCTCAGAGACCCCCGAGTGCTGCCCAGGAGCTGCAGGGGCTGGATTTGGCTCCTTGGGAGAATCTGCCCACATTGAGAGAAGAGACACAGAAAATAATGATGAGTAGAGTGTAAATTAGAATGTTAGAACGTAGATAAATAGGTTTTCTTGAATGTTTATGATAAGGGACACATGGCCAAGATGGAGAATTTGGGGGGTGGACACCTTTTCCTCCTTCTTCTCCATGTCATCCATGTTGGGTGACACGTTGGCACTCTTGGATTGGTTGGGGTCAGGGCTGGACCATTTAATAAAATTGTATTGTATTGGTAAAATTTTGTAAACATGTAATACGTAGTACTAACTATATAAGATAAGCCCTGCCTTCACCAGGCAGATTCCACCATGGATGCCAGGCTGAGCAGACCACTGCTGGCCAGGCAAAATGTCCCAGAGATAAGAAATAATAAACTGTCCTTGGAAAAAGAGAAAACCGTCTCCGGCAGTCTCTCTTCGGCGGCTTCGGGGAAAACCAGGGTTTGAACCACCTTTGTGTCCCTCTGGGGTGATCTCGGGGCAGAGGAGAAACCCCAGACTGGGACAGAGGAGCACATGTAGGGATACTTTGGGTTCCCTTCAAAGGCTTCAGCCTCATCTTGACCCAACTTTTCTTGTCTTTTCAACCTCAGAACCATGGGGTTGAATTTGGAGTGGAATTTGATGTTCCTCTTTGGAAAAAAAAAACAAAACAAAACAAATCTGACTAGGTCTGGTTTGGGAACAGCAGTGTTCTTTTTAAGTCTTTCTCTTAAACTTAGAAAAGACAACAACAACAACCAAAAAAAACAAAAGTCAAGTGGAAGTTAGGTTGGGTGTTGTTAATATATCATATATGGCCTATTGATCCCTGGGTTGGCCCTTCTGAGAGCAAGCCATGAGAGGAAACTTCAGGATGAGATGGAAGCAATTGTGTGCAGTGAGCAACATTCCAGAGCCTCTGCATCCCATGGCACATCTGCTTCTGTTCACAGCATCACTTTTGGTAGGAATGAGAATGAAGTTTAAGTTCCCTTTTTTTTTTTTTTCCTGCTTCAAACTGTTGTTAAATTTTGGGATATCAGTGTTCTTGCCTGCAACACAGTTCTGAATGGAAATTCTATTTTCAGGTGGCAGTCACAGACATGTATTTATTGTTCAAAAATCTACTTAGCTCCCTTGCTGTTCAGTGCAGTGACACAGCAGTGCTGGGGAGAAGGCAGCAGGGGATGGCACTGCTGTATTTTGAAGGTTAAGTGCAGCCTCCCCTGTATTGTCTGTTCTTCTTACAGCCTGTTGCACAGAATGAAAGGTGTCTGCTGTGAGCAAGCTGAGCAAATGCTGCATGACTTTAATTCATTCTGAAAAGCATATATGCTAAAACACATTTGTTTACTTCATCCTGCAGAATAGGGCCTTTAAGTCTGTTTCTAATTTATTCCAAGTTAGAAATATGAGGCAAATGCAGAAATCATGCATTAATAAAGTCTCTTTATGTCCCCAGCTGGTTCACTGAAAATTACTCTGGGCCAACAATTTTGATGTGATTTTAGGTTTTATTTTCAGCCATGCAGGAATTCTCCTGCAATGCTTTCTTTTGCTTTTGTGTTTTATGAGCAGTTAGTCTTTTTGTTCATCCCTGAAGGAGGAGTAAAGCTTTTTTTTTTTTTTTCTTCTTTGTGAGAAGAGAGCATTAGCAAAGTCAGTGTTCAGTGTTTATCACCAGTGGAAGAGCTAGTAAAAATAAATACATAAAATGAAAGGACACATTTGCAAGTAGTTATTTATGGAACAGAGAATGTTGTCAAATTATTTGGATCTGCCAAACAGCAAAATTTAGCAGCCAAAAAATAGCTTTTATTTCTGAGATGCTTTCTTCTGTGCTTAGCATCAGCCTTGTTCCTGATCCCATTCCCCTTCATTTCATCCTTCCACAGAATATGCATCCTTCCACTCCTTGTTTCCATCTTTTTCTCACTGTGCCATTCTGTTTTCTAGTGTTGACTAGCATCTTTATTTCTTTACTTACACATTTTTCCTCTTCTGAATCCTATCTGCTCCATGAATTCCAGAAGTTCTGTGACTACCATATTTGCAAATTGACATTGCCAGAAAGAAAGTTCTGCTTTAAGCTGTAACTTGACAGTGCTCATGTATTTGTATTTTTGGTAGAAGCTGTTATGCCTTGTCAATTTGTACCATATTTTGTGAATGCACTTGGGAAATGTGGAAAAGAAGAGGAGCATGATTACTATGCAAATTCACCTCTGAAATATGAAAATATACAAGACCAGAATCTCATTTTCAATATTTTGTTTTTTATATTTCCACTTGAAATAGAGAACATCAGCTAGGAAAAGAGACAGTTCTTTATTAAAGAGAGAATATTATCTAGTAATTAAAATGTTCAATTAATTTTTTACTTCAGCCTGATTTACAGAGTGGGGGTTTTTTACATATGGCAGAGCAAGATAGTTGTTAGAAATTCTATTTTACTTTATCTCATTGCTCCTTAAATAAGTGATGTGGTCATTTTCTTCAGTCAGAACAGTGACATAGTGTTGGGGGTTGAGTGTTTTTCTGTTACTGTGTCAATTGAAAGAATTTTTCCCATTATCATGCCAATGGAGCTGGCCAGGCTACACCCAGGGTCCCTGATGGGTCCAGACAAAGGGGTGGGTGGGGACGGCCCCGGAGGGGCCTCTGAGGCTTCCGGGAGGGCACTCGCGTTTCCGGCGAGCTGGGAGGAGGACGCCTGGGATCGTTCAGCCACGCGGCTGGAGCACAGCAGAGCCAGACCCTCTGCGATCACCTGCCCTGCATCTGCCCCGTTCCAGCCTCCTGCCTCTGCGGACACAGCTGATCACCCAGACACACACGGTGAGCGAGGAGCCGCCGCTGCAGCCCGTTCCCGCCCGGGACCGGCGTGGCCACTGCCGCCCCTCCCCCCTCCTTCCTGCCTCCGTTCCCACTTGCCTTTTGGCAGATCCGGGCGCTGGACTAAGCACAGAGACAGCGTGCTTGCATCTAAAGGGACTGACACCGAGTTACCTATTTCGTTCTGTTAGCAATTTTAACTGTTATTGTTTTCTGTTTGTATAGTTAGATATATTAGTAAAAGAGCTGTTATTCCCACTCCCCTTATCTCTGCCTCAGAGTCCTTGATTCAAACAATCATAATACTTGGGGGAGGGGAGTGGAACCAAAGTCTCTACTCCAAAGGGAAATTTCTGCCCTTACTGGCAGACACCTGTCCTTTCAAACCAGGACAGATTTTGGCGCCCAGACGTGGAGCAGAGGGCACTGAGTTGAGAGTTAAGACAGGAATAACAGCTCTCTTAACTGGCAATATGTTGTCTGGTTTAATCTGGTTTGTGTTCCAGGTGGTCACAGCCATCTCCCTCCCATTTGCAAGCCCTTATTTGAATTTGGGCCCCCTCACCAAGGTTGCTGTGGCTATTGTCCGATTGGTTTGGTGGATTGATTATGTCAGGAATTCATGGGTTTTTAATTTTTTCTGGGAAGCGGTTGCATGGATCCTGAGCTATCGTACTCTAACTGCGTGTTTCTGAGGCTATTTCAGTAATGGTACTTACTGTGAGATAACGAGTGCAAAGGGAAATTTTCTCCCAACCCATCACCCAGTTTTTTGAGGCTACCCCACTGGTTCTCAAGGATTTCAGATCTGTTTTAATTGCCACTGTTATTATACAGTGGCTGGTGTTGCTGGTAGGCTGGTTCTACTTAGCATTCAGCAACAAGGGAATATTGGCTTGGACAACAACTCTGATACCTGCCCCAGGGACTAGGGATGTTGCCCCAGAACCTGCCTCTGCCCCAGAGACTAGGGATGTTGCCCCAGAGCCTGATGCTGCCCCACAGCCCACCGCAGAAATGAGCCACCCAGAGTGGGTGGGGGCTCTAGTGAAGGATATAGGCCAAATGCTGAAAGAGCAGAGTCAGATGTTGAAGGAGCATAGCCAGATGATGAAGGAGTATTTTTCTCCAGCTGGTGAGAAACCCTCCCCCTGCCCTAAAGAGGGAGAGTCAGATGGTGCTGCAGTGGAACCCGTAGATGTCGTATCTGTCCAGGTTCCAGCTGGATCACAGGAGCAGCCACAGCCAGCAGCAGTTGCTCCTGTGGAAACTAGGAAATCTAAGATTAAAACGAGGCACCTAGATAATGGGGATCAGCAAGGAGGGTCCTCACAACCAGCAAGGGAGCCAGAGGTTGAGATTGTCACCGAGTCCCTCTCATACGATAGTCTCCGTAACCTGCGTAAAGACATTGCTCGGCAGGGCCGTGAGCCTTTCACAAATTGGTTACTCCGGGTCTGGGACCTTACGGGAACAGGTGTACAACTGGATGGAACTGAGGCCAGGAATTTGGGATCCTTGGCCCAGGATTCAGGTGTGGACCAGATATTCGTAAGGGAGCAAGGCCTCCTTTCCCTCTGGGACCGGCTTTTAATGAGTGTAAGAGAGAAGTTTGTACACAGAGAGAGAATGCAGGAGCACCACCGTAGGATGCGCTGGAAGACCCTTGAGGAAGGGATCCGGCAGCTGAGAGAGACAGCAGTATTAGAGGTACTCTTTGGGAGGGATGGACAGCATGACAATGACCCTGACAAGGTCAAGTGCACAGGGCAGATGTTATGGAATCTGGCAACCTTGGGTCCATCTCAATATACCACCTACGTAGCAATGATTAATGCCGATAACAGTCCAGAGACAGTGTGTCCTGTTGCCAACAAACTCAGAAATTTCGAGAGCATGATGAATGGCCCAATACAGGCTAATGTCTCTGCTGTGGCCAGGGACCTCCAACAGGTCAAAGATAGGATGAGGGATATGAGGGAGGAGATGATAGAGAGAATTGAGAAGGTGAGGAAGATCAGCGTAGCACCAGTACGAGTCACAGGCCCCCAGTCAGAGCTTCACGTCCCCCTGCTAGGGAGAGAGGGTACACCTCACGAGCTGACCTGTGGTTTTTCCTGCGAGACCATGGGGAAGACATGGGAAAATGGGATGGGAAACCCACTTCTGTCCTGGCAGCACGGGTGCATCAGCTCAGGGAGGGAAATGCTAACCGAGGGAGCCGCACTAAAATGAAGGTAGCCTCAACCTCCCACAAGCAAGGTGCAGGGTATTACAGCAAGGAGGATGTTCTGTCAGATCCCCTGGAAGGAACCTCCACTATGTATGCCCAGGAAAGAAATAATAACCAGGGCTAGAGGGGCCCTGCCTCTAGCCAGGGAGAGGCATGGGATGACAGGATCTATTGGATAGTGTGGGTGCGATGGCCTGGCATGCCAAAGCCACAGAAACATAAAGTGTTAGTTGATACTGGTTCACAATGCACCCTGATACCATCAGAACATGTGGGGAAGGTACCTGTTTCCATTGTTGGGGTGACGGGGGGATCACAGGAATTCACTTTGCTGGAAGCTGAGATTAGCCTGACAGGGAAGGGGTGGCAGAAACATCCAATTGTAACTGGCCCAGGGGCACCGTGCATTCTAGGCATAGACTTCCTCAGGAACGGTTACTACAAAGACCCAAAGGGGTTCAGGTGGGCTTTTGGAATAGCTGCTGTAGAGACAGAGAGCATTAAGCAGTTGAACACCTTGCCTGGACTGTCAGAAAACCCCTCTGCAGTAGGACTCCTGAAAGTGACTGAGCAACAGGTGCCAATTGCCACCATGACAGTGCACCGCCGGCAGTACCGGACAAATCGAGATGCTGGGATCCCCATCCACAAAATGATCCGTGATCTAGAGAGCCAAGGGGTTGTTAGCAAGAGCCACTCACCCTTCAACAGTCCTATCTGGCCTGTGCAGAAATCTGATGGAGAATGGAGACTGACTGTGGACTATCGGGCATTGAATGAAGTGACTCCACCGCTGAGTGCTGCCGTGCCAGACATGCTGGAACTCCAGTACGAGCTGGAGTCCAAGGCAGCAAGGTGGTATGCCACCATTGACATTGCAAATGCATTCTTCTCCATTCCTTTGGCAGCAGAGTGCAGGCCTCAGTTTGCTTTCACCTGGAGGGGCGTGCAGTACACCTGGAAGCGACTGCCCCAGGGGTGGAAGCACAGCCCCACCATCTGCCACGGACTGATCCAGGCTGCACTGGAGAGGGGTGAGGCTCCAGAACATTTGCAGTACATCGATGACATCATTGTGTGGGGGAACACAGCAATGGAGGTATTTGAGAAAGGAGAGAAGATCATCCAGATTTTGCTGGGAGCCGGTTTCGCCATTAAAAAGAGCAAAGTCAAAGGACCTGCCCGAGAGATCCAGTTCCTGGGAGTGAATGGGCAGGATGGACGGCGCCAGATCCCCACTGAGGTCATCAATAAGATCACTGCAATGTCCCCACCAACAAGCAAGAAGGAGACACAAGCTTTTCTAGGTGCTATCGGCTTTTGGAGAATGCACGTCCCTGAGTACAGCCAGATTGTGAGCCCTCTCTACCAGGTCACTCGCAAGAAGAACGATTTCCATTGGGGCCCTGAACAACAGCAAGCCTTTGCCCAGATCAAACAGGAAATCGCTCATGCAGTGGCCCTTGGCCCAGTCAGGACAGGACCAGAGGTAAACAATGTGCTCTACTCTGCAGCTGGGAACCATGGTCTGTCCTGGAGCCTTTGGCAGAAGGTGCCTGGTGAGACCCGAGGCCGACCCCTGGGATTCTGGAGTAGAAGCTACAAAGGATCTGAAACCAAATACACTCCCACAGAGAAGGAAATCTTGGCTGCCTATGAGGGAGTTCAAGCTGCCTCAGAGGTGATTGGCACAGAAGCACAGCTTCTCCTGGCACCCCGACTGCCAGTGCTGGGGTGGATGTTCAAAGGAAAGGTTCCCTCTACCCACCACGCCACCAACGCCACATGGAGCAAGTGGATTGCTCTCATCACTCAGCGCGCCCGTATTGGTAACCCAAATCGCCCTGGGATTTTGGAGATAATTACGAACTGGCCAGAAGGTGAAGATTTTGGTCTCGCTGATGAAGAGGAGCAGAAGCAAGTGACCTGGGCTGAAGAAGCTCCACCGTACAACCAGCTGCCAGCAGATGAAACACGCTACGCCCTTTTCACCGACGGTTCCTGCCGCATTGTGGGGATGAACCGGAAGTGAAAGCTGCCGTATGGAGCCCCACACGACAGGTTGCACAAGCTACCGAAGGAGAAGGTGGATCGAGTCAACTTGCTGAACTCAAAGCTGTTCAGCTGGCCTTGGACATTGCTGAGAGAGAGAAATGGCCAAAGCTCTACCTTTACACTGATTCGTGGATGGTAGCCAATGCTCTGTGGGGTTGGCTGGAAAGGTGGAAAAAGGCTGACTGGCAACGTAGAGGAAAACCAATCTGGACTGCTGATGAGTGGAAAGACATTGCCAGTCGGGTAGAGAAGCTCCCCGTGAAAGTCCGTCATGTGGATGCCCATGTTCCCAAGAGTCGGGCTAATGAAGAACACAGGCACAACAAGCAGGTAGATCAGGCTGCACAGATAGAGGTCTCAAAGATAGACTTAGATTGGGAACACAAGGGAGAACTGTTCCTGGCTCAATGGGCCCACGATGCCTCAGGCCATCAGGGCAGAGATGCCACCTATAAGTGGGCACGAGACCGAGGGGTGAATCTAAGCATGGACAGCATCTCTCAGGTTATTCATGACTGTAACACCTGCGCTGCCATCAAACAGGCCAAGCGGGTGAAGCCCCTCTGGTATGGGGGGCGATGGTCCAAATATAAGTATGGAGAGGCCTGGCAGATTGACTATATCTCACAGCCTCAGACCCGCCAGGGCAAGCACTACGTGCTGACCATGGTGGAAGCCACCACCGGATGGTTGGAGACCTACGCTGTGCCCCACGCCACTGCTCGGAACACCATCCTGGGCCTGGAAAAACAAGTCCTCTGGAGACATGGTACCCCTGAAAGAATTGAGTCAGACAATGGGACTCATTTCAAAAATAGCCTTATAAACACCTGGGCTAAAGAACACGGCATCGAGTGGGTGTACCATATTCCCTACCATGCACCAGCGGCTGGGAAAGTCGAACGGTGCAATGGTCTGCTTAAGACCACCTTAAAGGCACTTGGTGGGGGGACTTTCAAGAACTGGGAGATCAATCTACCAAAGGCCACATGGTTAGTGAATACCCGAGGTTCCACTAACCGAGCAGGCCCTGCCCAGTCAGAGCCCTTGGGAGCAGCAGATGGAGATAAGGTTCCAGCGGTACACCTGAGAGGCATGTTAGGGAAAACTGTCTGGGTGAACTCTGCTTCCAGCAAAGACAATCCAGTTCGTGGGGTGGTTTTCGCTCAAGGACCAGGTTGCACTTGGTGGGTGATGCAAAAGGATGGAGAGACCCGATGCATACCCCAAGGGGACCTTGTTCTAGGGTGAACTATATATGATACTGTGCCTGTAACTACATGTATGTATATAATTTAAAGGTTTCAATATGATGTAGCATGATGGCATGGAAAAAATTTGGGGTGGATAATGTTGGGGGTTGAGTGTTTTTCTGTTACTGTGTCAATTGAAAGAATTTTTCCCATTATCATGCCAATGGAGCTGGCCGGGCTACACCCAGGGTCGCTGATGGGTCCAGACAAAGGGGTGGGTGGGGACGGCCCCGGAGGGGCCTCTGAGGCTTCCGGGAGGGCACTCGCGTTTCCAGCGAGCTGGGAGGAGGACGCCTGGGATCGTTCTGCCACACGGCTGGAGCACAGCAGAGCCAGACCCTCTGTGATCACCTGCCCTGCATCTGCCCTGTTCCAGCCTCCTGCCTCTGCGGACACAGCTGATCACCCGGACACACGCGGTGAGCGAGGAGCCGCCGCTGCAGCCCGTTCCCGCCCGGGACCGGCGTGGCCGCTGCTGCCCCTCCCCCCTCCTTCTTGCCTCCGTTTCCACTTGCCTTTTGGCAGATCCGGGCTCTGGACTAAGCACAGAGACAGCGTGCTTGCATCTAAAGGGACTGACACCGAGTTACCTATTTCATTCTGTTAGCAATTTTAACTGTTATTGTTTTCTCTTTGTACAGTTAGATATATTAGTAAAAGAGCTGTTATTCCCACTCCCCTTATCTCTGCCTCAGAGTCCTTGATTCAAACAATCATAATACTTGGGGGAGGGGAGTGGAACCAAAGTCTCTATTCCAAAGGGAAATTTCTGCCCTTACTGGCAGACACCTGTCCTTTCAAACCAGGACACATAGGTACCCACTGCATCCCTGCCAAAAGCTCCTTAAAGGTACAAGATGAAGTCCATTGTTCTAAATAGGTTTTGACATGTTTTTTTCCCTCTCTTGAAGGAAGAAATTTTCCTGATTGGCATCTCCATTGCCATCCTTATAATGGGTGAGCCTAAACCTGTGTGGCTAATGACAGGGTATCCTTTCTGAAGCAATTCTCCAACACTAATATTCATCTCTGAAGTCAGGGCCATGTCAGAGTCAAGGGTTGTTTGGTGCCCCAGCATTTCATTCTGCTGCAGCCATTGATGCCATGGGCAGTTATTTGTCTTACTGTCAACTTGATCATTGTTATTTGAAAACATTGTCTGACTTGAGCTGTATGACCTCTAGTATTCTCTTCAAGCTGTGTATGAAATTCTTTTGCGCTATTTAACTTAAAAATGCAATCTGAGCATCAAAATACTATTTCTTCTGGGGCAATTGGTGAAGCATGCTTTTGTTGTTCTGCAACATGTCAAAGTAGATAACAGAATTATGAAAATAGCTCAAAACTTGTCTACCTTTGCTGTCAGGGAAGTCAGTTGAAAATACCCTTTTGTTTATCCAGAAATGTCACACATCTGAGCCAGTACTGCTAATGAATGCCAGCAAGTTCCACCCAGAATCATTATTGTGCTGTTTTATTGCTGAATTCAGCAAGGGATACTTTTCTCCTGTGAGGGAAATTCCAATGTATATATAAGCTCAAAGCTTTTAGAAAAATTATTTCCTGGAGAGAGAAAAAAAAAAAAAACTTGTAAAACTTCTCAAATAAATATACACAGCATTTAGTTATCATTCAGCAAAATCACATGTTATTTTTTTTTATTTTATTGGATTATACCTGTCTGCCTGACAATATTTTAAAAATGTGTCTTGAATTCTGCAAACATTTATTTCTGTACAGTAAGACTGGAACTTTTTCTATGTATTGATTGCACTTCTCTCTAGCTTTACTCCAGGTTTCTCACACTACCTTGGCAAGTGGCTTCAGCTGTGTCATCATAAATTTCCAATATGTAAAATTAATAGAATAATTCTTACCCCAGGGGGATCCTTGCGGCTTAGTGTTCATTAATGGGAAAAAAGGACTAAATAAGGTCACTGTAGAAGTTTGGAATATCACTACTGATACAGCTGTGAGTCTACAGGCATTCAGTTGTCACAGACCAGAGGATGAGAGAATTCAGTGCAAATTTCTATAAATGCAATCTACATCTGCAGTGGGAACCAATTCCTGCATTATGCTCCACAAAGAAATATTTACTCAGCTGCAGAATATGTATTGTTTTAGCAAACATCAAAAATTATGGGAGTTTACAACATTCTACAGCAGTAACCTAATTAACTCACTGTTGATGAAATATTTCAGATGCCAGAACTAAAATAATTATATCTGCAGTCTCAGCTGAGGACAGTATGCTGGGAAATAACATAGGGTCAGTTCTTAGACTAGTGTTAAATAGCACAGATTTGTTGATTTTGGTGGAGCCCCACTGATTAACTGCAGCTGAGGGACTAGTCTGCTCCTTTTCAGCTGGAAACTAAAAGAGCCTTGGGCTTTAAAAAAACAAGCTTGAGTCTTTAAAGCTAGAAAGGTTATACCTTTCACCAGCAGTGAGTTTTGCAGAATATGCTGCACTGGAGGATAAATTCTGGTTCTGAAGTGTGGGTGAGATACTGTGTCTGTTACTTTTTCCCCTGGGTTGATTAAACTTGGAATATAACTAGCAGAGTATATTGGTAATTATTCTTTCTGTTTATTCATTTCCAATGTATATTGTGGAGTTTAATGACTTAGTTACTTGTTTTTCTTTTAACAAATTTAGCATAACATGCTATCAATTATTGAGTGCATTATGATTATCTTGAAAGATACACTTCATCTAATGCTAAACTATGCCAGAGTGCATTTTGATTGAGAGGGAAAAATTCCAGATCTAGCCAGGATATCTCAGATTCTGATGGAGATCCCTGATGCCTCAGGCTCCTTGGGAGTGAACTTGACCAAATAAAGTAGGAAAAGGACAAAAGTCTGGAAATAGGTCAAGAATTTCTAACAGCTAAATGTGTTTTTTTAAAACATTGCTCCAGATAACTTTGTGTTGTGAAATGTTGGCTAGGGAGCAATCACCATGCATGATTTAGGAAGCAACTTTGTGCTCAACACAGATAAAACACAGTAAGGGCTGGGTCATGGCTTTATCACTTCTTTACTTGCTTAGGATTTAGTGTGGAAGCCTCAAAAGTCAAGTCCCAATTTTTAGATCTTCTGGGCCATTGTTTGCAAGAACATAAGAACTTCAGAAATAGCAATGGAACATTTTATTTCTTTTGTTGGACTGCCATCTCTCATCTCCCCAGTTCAGTCCTTGGCTGTTCTGCCTCACTTGGGTAACTGATTTGTTTGTGTAACTGTGATATTTTATAGGATTGCTTCACACTATCAGGGAAATTTACGTGTCTTGAATATAAAGTGATTTACTTCAAACTCAAATTAAATTGCTGTTAAGAGAGTTTGCAGACAAAAGAGATGGACACTTAAGTACTGTTTTCCCCAGGAATGAATTAGTGGTGGAATCCAGGACTCTTCTGGCTATCATGCTTCATCGCCTTTCATCAATTCAAATGCTTCTCATTCAGCAATTTTTTTTGATTGGGCTGTGGTTTTTTCGGTGGTTTGTTGGTTGGTTAGTTGGTTTTTGTTTCTTGTTTTTTGTTGGTTTTTTGTTTGTTTGTTTGTTTTGGGGGGTTTAATTTTGCATTTCATTATGTATTTGCTGACTAAAACATCTCAGCATTGTCTTATTTTCTGTTATTTTATGATGTTAGAATATTTGCCTCACCTATTCCAATGGTTTTTCAGGTGACACCTCCTCATTCTTTCTGTGGAAGAAAGGATGAGGGACTTTCTAACTTTCTAATTTCTATAGAATTAGCCCTTAGACTAAGGTGTTAATAGTGCCTTTTTTCCTTGTAAAGTATACATAGGAATGTGGACCAGCTAGTAAAATAAACACCCCCTGTGTTCTTTGGCTTAGGATGTGGCAGCATCAAAGGGTCATTTATGGTTCTGTTTGCTAGGTGTCACTTTGTTCACAGGGCTAATTGAAGTTGTATGGGGATATATATTGGTTAAAAAGTGGAAAGATCAATGAACTGATTTATTGTAAACCACAAACACAAATTTTAGCTTTTGCTGCAGTTAGCAGGCAGACTTTGTGTGCAGTGGGGCATGAAGGGGCATAGAGATTTACACAGGCCAGTCTTGCTGCTAATTCTTTCAGTGTTTTGGAAGAGACTGATCTTTTTTGATGGGGTCTTTTCATATTTTTTGGCTATTGGGTTTCAGATAGAGCACAGAAATTGGTAACACGTGGAATGTGGTGTCCTGTGCTCCTGTGGTATCATTCTCATTGGCTCTATAAGCTAGGGGGAGAGACTTTATGTGGCTCTTTTGTATGTTGGAGTGCCTCAGGTTTTATTGTGGTGGCAATAGTCATAGGGAAAAGCAAACAAGGTATTTCCTTGCTTTTAAGCCTCCCACTCCTCCCCTGTGGCCACAGTATTGTTCAGCCCTGCTGCAAAGGCTGTGGCACAGTCTCCCTATCCCTCTGTGTGGGATGGGCATTCAGGAATGGAATTCCTGCCCCACCACTCAGTTCTGTTGTGTAGAGACTGCCAAGCTGGGTGTGATGCTCCAGTGAGAAGGATGGAGGACTGAGCTCCCAGTGCCCACCATGGCATTTGCCACACAATCCCAAGACTTGGCTCTTCTCAGCTGAGACCTCCTGTGCTGAGCTTGCTTCTCATTTAATATTGAACATGTCACTATACACAGGCTGGCTTTGAGTATACTTGCAACCAGGGGTGTGAACATGCCAGGCTTTTCCCAATTTTAGCAATATTTAGATGCACATAAATTACATATTTCTTTTAATTGGTGCATCATTTAATGCATCTTTTCACTATTTGCTGTGTGTTTATCTGGTGTTTTAAATGCATTTCCAGCCAACATATCTTCTGCCATTGGTCTCCAGTGGCTACTCTGTGTGTGTGCAATTATCACATTTTTCAAAATGGACTAATTATTAAAATACATTTCTCTCAATGCTTGCCTTTCCCTCCAGCTGCACCAACAGCAGAATTTGTTATTAGGCAAAACATATTGACCTTCTTGTCACTGTGTTTTTGCATCTCCCTTCCTGATTACACCTAAGCAATACAGCTGGATATCCATATTCATATTGCTCTACCACAGGAAAAAAAATAGTCCATCTGCATAGACTTAACAGTAGATTCCCACCTGGAAGAGAGCTTTATCCCATCCTTCAAACATGGGAATGCACTTTCCAAACTAGGAGTGGTACATGGTGTTATTCTGGGTATGCCGTTTCAACATTCCATGTAAAATGAAAACTCAGAGAAAGAAATCTGGGAGAATTAAAGAAAAATTCCTTTAATTCCAAGGAAATGGCTCAAAGAGATGAGGCTACAGAATGAGCAGAAAGAGAAGTCTGAAATATTACCTTGCACCAACAGAATTTAATTAATGGTTCAAGGAATTGATTATCCTGATAAGCTGTTCAGAGTGAAAAATACATAATGCAGTATCAGTAATTAAAAACAGTGTTTAAAATTAGTTACCGTGCATTTTTGATGCATTTCTGTTACCCTCACAAAGACACTGTGCCTGGTGAAAGTTCTTCATGCCAGGAGAGGAGCTGGGGAAACAGAAAACCAGACTGCCCCAGGGACAGTTCCCATGGAAATTTGGGAAGGGAGAGTGTGCTTGCTTTAGCTGGCCAGATGGTCACAAACTGGGACTTTTCCATTCTTCCTCCTGCAGACTCCTGTTTCCCATGTTTTTCCTGATGCAGTGGGATGAAGTTATAGAGGTGTAGCAACTGCTACTCTGCTGGCTGAGTAAAAAAAATTGGTGACATGGGTGGAACAAAAAGCTGTTTCTGCTCCCTCAAAGCCCATGGAGCTCACAGGCAAAGCCAGGCTGCCTCTCTTGGTTTGCATCTCAAGATTCAAGTGTACTGGCAAACATCCCTGGGTGATTCAGGGTATTAACCTGCTGAAAGCCAGCAGACCCAAAGGGCAAAGGTTGCTTGGGCACTTCTGAAAATGTTATCCTGTAACATTATTCTCAAAGATCAAAACCCCAAATTGGTTACACCAGCTTAAATGAAATTACCACTGCATGCCAATCTTCTCTCAAACCGCTTTTGCTCTGGGGCATCATGTGTTGTGGTCAGGAGAAATCTTTCTTATTTCTCATGCTGGAAATTGTACAGGAAGAGTCAAAATCTGTTTGTGCTCACCAGTGTCATGGTTTCAGCTGAGTTGATTAGTTTTGTGAATTAATCTTGCTAGCAGCAAAAATGAATCTAACTGATTTTGAAGCATCTGGCACTGACAAGGATGCTGGACTCTCAGTCTGTTTTGATGTAGTAAAAAACAGCTCCTGTGTTTCAGAGCTGAAATTCACATACTTTGGATGTGAGCCCACCATCAGTGGCCATCTATTAGTGAGATTGCTGCTCAAGGCAAAGCTGCCTTAGTTCAAATACTGGGAAAATAATTCAGACTTTGGGATTTCTTGGAGTCACAGGATGTTTTGGGTTGGAGGGGACTTTAAAGATCACCTCATTCCCAGCCCTGCTGCCATGGACAGGGACACTTTCCCCTGGTCCAGGTTGCTCAAAGCCTGGAGAAGAGAAGCAGAAGGGAAGGAAATTCCCCCCCCCAGATGCACAGAAGGCAAATGCAACTTCACCCCATCTCCAGCCACCAGCTCTGCCCATTCAGTCCCTGTACATCCTTCTCCTCCAGCCAAAGCTCCTCTGGAGATTATTCAGCACAGAACCATCATCTTCATTTCCCTGAGCATATGCAGTTGGGAAGGGAGAAAAAGAGAGAAATTATATATTGTCCTGGTTTGAAAGGATAGGTGTCTGCCAGTAAGGGCAGAAATTTCCCTTTGGAATAGAGACTTTGGTTCCACTCCCCTCCCCCAAGTATTATGATTGTTTGAATCAAGGACTCTGAGGCAGAGATAAGGGGAGTGGGAATAACAGCTCTTTTACTAATATATCTAACTATACAAAGAGAAAACAATAACAGTTAAAATTGCTAACAGAACGAAATAGGTAACTCGGTGTCAGTCCCTTTAGATGCAAGCACGCTGTCTCTGTGCTTAGTCCAGAGCCCGGATCTGCCAAAAGGCAAGCGGGAACGGAGGCAGGAAGGAGGGGGGAGGGGCAGCAGCGGCCACGCCGGTCCCGGGCGGGAACGGGCTGCAGCGGCGGCTCCTCGCTCACCGTGTGTGTCTGGGTGATCAGCTGTGTCCGCAGAGGCAGGAGGCTGGAACGGGGCAGATGCAGGGCAGGTGATCGCAGAGGGTCTGGCTCTGCTGTGCTCGGCCGTGTGGCTGAACGATCCCAGGCGTCCTCCTCCCAGCTCGCTGGAAACGTGAGTGCCCTCCCGGAAGCCTCAGAGGCCCCTCCGGGGCCGTCCCCACCCACCCCTTTGTCTGGACCCATCAGCGACCCTGGGTGTAGCCCGGCCAGCTCCATTGGCATGATAATGGGAAAAATTCTTTCAATTGACACAGTAACAGAAAAACACTCAACCCCCAACATTATCCACCCCAAATTTTTTCCATGCCATCATGCTACATCATATTGAAACCTTTAAATTATATACATACATGTAGTTACAGGCACAGTATCATATATAGTTCACCCTAGAACAAGGTCCCCTTGGGGTATGCATCGGGTCTCCATCCTTTTGCATCACCCACCAAGTGCCACCTGGTCCTTGAGCGAAAACCACCCCACGAACAGGATTGTCTTTGCTGGAAGCAGAGTTCACCCAGACAGTTTTCCCTAACATGCCTCTCAGGTGTACCGCTGGAACCTTATCTCCATCTGCTGCTCCCAAGGGCTCTGACTGGGCAGGGCCTGCTCGGTTAGTGGAACCTCGGGTATTCACTAACCATGTGGCCTTTGGTAGATTGATCTCCCAGTTCTTGAAAGTCCCCCCACCAAGTGCCTTTAAGGTGGTCTTAAGCAGACCATTGCACCGTTCGACTTTCCCAGCCGCTGGTGCATGGTAGGGAATATGGTACACCCACTCGATGCCGTGTTCTTTAGCCCAGGTGTTTATAAGGCTATTTTTGAAATGAGTCCCATTGTCTGACTCAATTCTTTCAGGGGTACCATGTCTCCAGAGGACTTGTTTTTCCAGGCCCAGGATGGTGTTCCGAGCAGTGGCGTGGGGCACAGCGTAGGTCTCCAACCATCCGGTGGTGACTTCTACCATGGTCAGCACGTAGTGCTTGCCCTGGCAGGTTTGAGGCAGTGTGATATAGTCAATCTGCCAGGCCTCTCCATACTTATATTTGGACCATCGCCCCCCATACCAGAGGGGCTTCACCCGCTTGGCCTGTTTGATGGCAGCGCACGTGTTACAGTCATGAATAACCTGAGAGATGCTGTCCATGCTTAGATTCACCCCTCGGTCTCGTGCCCACTTATAGGTGGCGTCTCTGCCCTGATGGCCTGAAGCATCGTGGGCCCATCGAGCCAGGAACAGTTCTCCCTTGTGTTCCCAATCTAAGTCTATCTTTGAGACCTCTATCTGTGCAGCCTGATCTACCTGCTTGTTGTGCCTGTGTTCTTCATTAGCCCGACTCTTGGGAACATGGGCATCCACATGATGGACTTTCACGGGGAGCTTCTCTACCCGACTGGCAATTTCTTTCCACTCATCAGCAGTCCAGATTGGTTTTCCTCTACGTTGCCAGTCAGCCTTTTTCCACCTTTCCGGCCAACCCCACAGAGCATTGGCTACCATCCACGAATCAGTGTAAAGGTAGAGCTTTGGCCATTTCTCTCTCTCAGCTGCCGGATCCCTTCCTCAAGGGTCTTCCAGCGCATCCTACGGTGGTGCTCCTGCATTCTCTCTCTGTGTACAAACTTCTCTCTTACACTCATTAAAAGCCGGTCCCACAGGGAAAGGAGGCCTTGCTCCCTTACGAATATCTGGTCCACACCTGAATCCTGGGCCAAGGATCCCAAATTCCTGGCCTCAGTTCCATCCAGTTGAACACCTGTTCCCGTAAGGTCCCAGACCCGGAGTAACCAAGTTGTGAAAGGCTCACGGCCCCGCCGAGCAATGTCTTTACGCAGGTTACGGAGACTATCGTATGAGAGGGACTCTGTGACAATCTCAACCTCTGGCTCCCTTGCTGGTTGTGAGGACCCTCCTTGCTGATCCCCATTATCTAGGTGCCTCGTTTTAATCTTAGATTTCCTAGTTTCCACAGGAGCAACTGCTGCTGGCTGTGGCTGCTCCTGTGATCCAGCTGGAACCTGGACAGATACGACATCTACGGGTTCCACTGCAGCACCATCTGACTCTCCCTCTTTAGGGCAGGGGGAGGGTTTCTCACCAGCTGGAGAAAAATGGTCCTTCATCATCTGGCTGTGCTCCTTAAATATCTGGCTATGTTCCTTCAACATCTGGCTTTGCTCCTTCAACATTTGACCTGTATCCTTCACTAGAGCCCCCACCCACTCTGGGTGGCTCATTTCTGCGGTGGGCTGTGGGGCAGCATCAGGCTCTGGGGCAGCATCCCTAGCCCCTGGGGCAGAGGCAGGTTCTGGGGCAACATCCCTAGTCCCTGGGGCAGGTATCAGAGTTGTAATCCAAGCCAATATTCCCTTGTTGCTGAATGCTAAGTAGAACAAGCCTACCAGCAACACCAGCCACTGTATAATAACAGTGGCAATTAAAACAGATCTGAAATCCTTGAGAACCAGTGGGGTAGCCTCAAAAAACTGGGTGATGGGTTGGGAGAAAATTTCCCTTGCACTCATTATCTCACAGTAAGTACCACTACTGAAATAGCCCCAGAAACACGCAGTTAGAGTACGATAGCTCAGGATCCATGCAACCGCTTCCCAGAAAAAATTAAAAACCCATGAATTCCTGACATAATCAATCCACCAAACCAATCGAATAATAGCCACAGCAACCTTGGTGAGGGGGCCCAAATTCAAATAAGGGCTTGCAAATGGGAGGGAGATGGCTGTGACCACATGAAACACAAACCAGATTAAACCAGACAACATATTGCCAGTTAAGAGAGCTGTTATTCCTTTCTTAACTCTCAACTCAGTGCCCTCTGCTCCACGTCTGGGCGCCAAAATCTGTCCTGGTTTGAAAGGACAGGTGTCTGCCAGTAAGGGCAGAAATTTCCCTTTGGAGTAGAGACTTTGGTTCCACTCCCCTCCCCCAAGTATTATGATTGTTTGAATCAAGGACTCTGAGGCAGAGATAAGGGGGTGGGAATAACAGCTCTTTTACTAATGTATCTAACTGTACAAACAGAAAACAATAACAGTTAAAATTGCTAACAGAACGAAATAGGTAACTCGGTGTCAGTCCCTTTAGATGCAAGCACGCTGTCTCTGTGCTTAGTCCAGAGCCCGGATCTGCCAAAAGGCAAGCGGGAACGGAGGCAGGAAGGCGGGGGGAGGGGCGGCAGTGGCCACGCCGGTCCCGGGCGGGAACGGGCTGCAGCGGCGGCTCCTCGCTCACCGTGTGTGTTCGGGGAATCAGCTGTGTCCGCAGAGTCAGGAGGCTGGAACGGGGCAGATGCAGGGCAGGTGATCGCAGAGGGTCTGGCTCTCCTGTGCTTCGCCGCGTGGCTGAACAATCCCAGGTGTCCTCCTCCCAGCTCGCCGGAAACGCGAGTGCCCTCCCGGAAGCCTCAGAGGCCCCTCCGGGGCCGTCCCCACCCACCCCTTTGTCTGGACCCATCAGGGACCCTGGGTGTAGCCCGGCCAGCTCCATTGGCATGATAATGGGAAAAATTCTTTCAATTGACACAGTAACAGAAAAACACTCAACCCCCAACATATATATATAAAAATATAAATACTTTAATATTATATAAAATATAATAATATCTATACATACACATATATATATATGTACATATACATATATAATATATATATAATATGTATAAGATACAATACATTTTATATATTACATATAGATACATATTTTTATATTTTAAATAAACATGTTCATGTATATATTCTTATATATGGGGAATAGTAGCTGTCTTTGCAACTCTTGCAGTAATTTTGGTTTAACCACAGGGAATCCCTATTACAAATTATACTTATGGAAAGAGGGGTTTGACTTTTTTGTTTGTTCCATTGACTGGTACCACTGCACAGCTATTTCTCACTTATGGATGTGAATTCTTACGTTAATGTGTTTGCACTCAAATTAATTAAGGATGACTTTCCTTACTGTTTCTGTAGGAAGTTAATAAAATTTTTTTTTTCTCCTTTTTGCATGAGTTTTACAGCTGAAAGTGCTGAATCAGAATCTGGAATGGTCAGAATAGTTTATAGCAGCAAGGCAGAAATGTCCTATATAAATATAGTTATAACAACTGCCCATATATCTGCAGAGCTCTAGAAGGGTTTAGCTGATGTTTTATTTAGCAATGACATGATGAAAAAGCTTATGGAACATTAATAATGCTGAGCACTTGAGCCCTGTGTAATGTCTCAGGCTACTTGTCTTGAAAAGTGGATTTTTCAAACTGTTTTTGGGAACAAAAAGCTCCTTTTTTAAATGAAGTTAAAGGGAATACTGAAGGACAGTAAAACATAAGGTACCTGTTGGTTACCTCCAGAATAAGCTGCACAGACCTTGCATGGTATTTTATTCACAATATTACTGAGCAGTTAAATACTGCCTCTCATAAATATGCATTAGCTGTGTTGGTGTTTTCCAATTTATTATGTTAGAGAATATCAGTGCTGCATTTTAAAAGCAGCTATCTCCTTCTCTGTGCATTTGTCTCTATATCCTCAAAGAAGAAAAAAATTGTTTTAACTACTTTGCTTCCTGCACAGTGCCAGGGATGTGTATTAGTGACATTGTTTGGTATTTAATTAAAATAAACATAGAGAGGAGAGATTTGCCTAAGGAAAGAAGTTGACTAACTGAGACTTCTCCACACTAATTCAGACTATCATTTTATGAAACTGTTTTTTTTTACCTGCCTAGGTTCAGGTGTGATTAGAAGCTGCTGTCACTAATTCTGGCTTGTCCATATAGAAAAAAAAAAGTGGGTGTTTCCAGAATGCTACATTTTTAGTGGAGGCTGTGTAATAAGTGGGCTTGAATAAAAGTTATGGGATTCTTGTGCTGCCAGTTACTGTTTCACTTAGAGATGTCTGGTGCAGGGAAGGATGAGTTACTGTGCTCAGGTGAGGAGCTGGAGGTTGTTAACTTGCATTAACTTGATCACCTTTCTCAGCTTCTAACCTAAATTTTAAAATGTAAAACCCCAGCCTCAGTGAAAAGCATGGTGCTTTATGCCTGAATGGAACTCTCTAGTAAATCCCTTCTCACTGCAGAGGATGCCTTCAGCAGGACATGGTGATGCCCTCCAAGGTCTCCAGATCCCCAGAGGACAATTTCTGCTCCACTTCAGCCCCTGCCAGCTTTTCACATGGTGCACCTCGAGCTGCCACTGCTCCTGCTCACTGAGGGGAGAGCACTCCATGTTCTTTGGGCTGGCATTGGAATTCTTCCTTGGCTCTCCCTTCTGACCTTGGCAGGATCCATGGTGCAAAAAGCAGGCTGGAGCCAGTCTGATGTATGCCTAAGAGGGGCTTTATCCAGTTTTTATAGCTGTGTTTTTAACAGCATCTCAACTGTGGCTACAGACAATGGTCCTTGATCCACTTTGGTCAGGATTTTTGTTGCACTGTGTCTTTAAGAACTTCCATTTGTTTTGGTTTTCATGGTTGTTTTTTTTTTTTAATACCCATTTCATTTATTTTTCCCAGACTAATGCATATGAATTTAAGTATTTTTTATGTACTAAGTATATCCCCGAATGTGATACTATTTCCCTTATGAAATATCACTGTAAAATATAAGTAATAGTAATATTTCTGCAGAGGTATTTTTAAAAAATTAAGGAAAAAGTGTCATAGAAACTATAAGATGGTTCAAAACTGTGTGATTCTCTGATAAATTATTCATATTTTCACACTATTTTCCTATTCAACTCAATTAGTTTCAGGCAAAGGCATTTAGAGACATTTTCCTTATAAGAATTGATGAGTTTATCCAGTAATTCCTGTCTTGTAATTTTACATAAGTAATAATTCTTCATGCAGAATGATAAACTTTTTTTTCTAAAATGCATCTGATAATTTTTATCATAATTCAGCATTTCTGGAAATACCAATAGAAGTGAGTGATAATGAAATATGTGGTTTCTGTGGATATTTACTAGATCTTTGCAGTCATTGTCCTGGAAAACATCCACATCTAATAGTGAATATGGCACTTTCTAAATGCTGCTTTTGTAAGAGGATACTGCATCACATAGTACCCCATAGTGGGTCAGGTGCTTCCTGCTCTTGGCACATCAGTGCTGCTCATCAATACAGTGTCTGAGAGTCATCCTAATGGATTTTGAATGTGTTTCCACTTGTAAAAGGTAAGAAAATATAATTTGGGTTTTCTCCTGTAGGAGCTAGGAAGCAGTGATTCCCATTTTGTCTCTAGCAATGATCCACAAATATAGGTGCTGCTAGGATTCTGTTTCAGTTTTCTAATATATCCTATTTACAGTAATTGCAGTCCTTCTGGATATTTTAGATGGCTTTTGTCTTCTGTTTTGTATTTCAAGAAATTGATGATAAATGGCCTTTAGATTCTTTGGCACTGATTAATTGCAGTTCTAATGAGCTGTTAAACTAACAAGGATAGAGAGGACTGACTTTTGAGAGAAGTTAAACTAATTGACTTAAAAATAGTAGAATGGCCCCTGTGGGTGGCAAGCTACAGGCAATCATTTTTTTCCTTACTGAAGTCAGAACTTTTAATATGTTCGTACTACTGCATGTGCATAATCTGCCCTCTTCATTAATTATTGGTTCTGCAGTGGCTTTAGAAGAGGGTGCTGAAAGTGATGGCAATCTTCCAGCTACACCTTTGAGACATGGCTTGATTTGAAGATTAAAGCAACTCCATGCCAGTGGAATTTCTAATAACCATTAGCCTATCAAAATATTGCTATTTTTATATGGAAGATGACTGGATTCCAGCCTTTATCTCTATGACTTTAATGGAGCTGTGCCAAGTTTAGATCCATTTAAAATCCTGCTAAGCCTAGTCTAGTAGAAGGTGTCTCTGCCTGTGGCAGGGGACCTGCAACAAGATATTCTTTAACATCCCTTCCAAGCCAAACCCTTTGATTCTGTGTAAAAGCTAGGCAGGCTCTTCTGGCCTGTCTGTTTAGAAGTGTAAAATCATAATCCTTATTTCTGAGCCAGACTTAACAAAGTTTCCTAAAATACTGCATTTGACCCACATGGCTGCAATCACTGCAGTTCTAGCAGTTCCCTTTCCTTTGCCTTGGATCAGTCCAGGGGATATGTTTTAGAGGCAGTGTGCAGTAGGACTGTGCCCAACCTTAAGCAAATTTAAGTGCAAACCTCCAAATACCTCTTTGAAATACTACTCTCAATTTAGCTCTTTGCTGCAGGTGTCAAGCAACAAATTTCAGATCCCACTTGTGCTGACATTTGCTCTTGGGGAGAAGGAAATTAGATTTCTACTAGTCTGAAAACAGAAACAAATGTTAGAACTGAGAATAGTTTGTTTGAGCTGCAATTTGGAAGGATGCAAAAATAACGAGGTTGGTAGCTGAAGCTGCTTTTTGCCCTTCTGTGCAGAAAAGCAGAAATGATCCCTTCTTTATTCACAGATTTTCTTTTTTTTTTTTCTCTGATGTGTGAGGTAAAAGGAGGTAAATTTCTGATTGTAATTCCACCCTTCAGAATTGCCTGGTCTTTTCACTTTCACATCTGGCTGACATTGGTGCAGATTTTCTTTCCTTTCTGTGCAGATTGGCATAAGAGGCTGAGGAAGAGGTTTTCCCCAGCTTATATGGTAAAACTTCCTTACAAGTTGGGCCTCTTTTGGTGCTCAAAGAGAAGCACAGAAACCATGGTTATGCAAAGAAGGTCCCCTGTGAAAAAGGGAAATAAGGGCAATGTGAGTCACATCAGCAAGTCCCTGGCTCCCAGCTCTTTCAGGGACCACATGCAACCATCAACACATCCCTGTGTGGAAAGAGAGGGGTTCAAAGTGCCCAGGACTGCCAGTCTCATGACAGTTTTCTTCTTGCCTACACAGGGAGCCCTTAGCTGGTCTAAGGGCAGAAAGCCCTTGCTCTCTGGAGCAAGCAAGAATATCTCAGAGGTGTCCCCTGGCATATGCCAGAGCTGCAGTGTATGCAGCAAAGAGTGGGACCATACTTCCCTCTTTAAAGAACAGCTCTTTTCTGTTTTTATTGATGTTCTTAGTTTATTTATCAAGCCATCTGCCAGGTATGATATGAAGATTTTGACATCAATATGTTATGAATTACAAGTTCTCTTCTTTCCATCACATTGAAGAGAATGCTACAGCTGCCTAAAATTAAGGGAACTGAAGGAATACAACTTGCTTTTGTTCAGGAGGAAAGAATAGAATGAAAAGAATTAGAGAAAACATTAAAAAAGCCTGTCCACCCATGAGTCCTTTAAAGTAGTGTGAAACTTCATAGTTACTGTCTGTTTTCTGTGAACAATTGTTACTAAATACACAGCATCGTGTATATTTTGAGTTTTTTAGTAGTTACTGTGATTAGTCCCTAGCCACAGGCTCAGAGCAGGCTGTTAGAGAGAACATAAGCAATGGATCTTTAAACATTCTTTAACTGTTGGGAAAAGGCAATATATATTTCTGTAGAATTTTCTGGACTTAGCCAGTGAACAAATGTGACATGTTTCTTCAGTGATGCTGCCCTGGATATTGCTTCTTCCATTTCTGTTTCAGCATCATTTTTTGAAACTGTCAAAAATCAGTGCTTTGACTTTTGAACTCAAATACATTTTTGGAGATAACTGATCAGTACTGGAGATTTTCTCTTTTTTATTTTTTGGCTAACAAAAGCTAGAACTTAAATTAAAAAAAAAATAAAAACTGACCACAAACCATACCAACATCCTTTATCCAGTTTGGATCTGGTATTATGGCTCCTTATCACCACTGGTGGATGTCTGCATCCTCACATGGTGACAATCTTAGCCTTTATGACCCATATGAGGATGACCAGAATTTCTGGAAGATATTGGACAAACAGGGAGATGCAGTACCAAGAAATTGTGAGAATTCTTTTCTGCCTAATTTGCTTTCTTGGACTGAAATTGGTTGTAGAAACTGGTTCAAGACTGTCATCCAAAACTCTACCGGCTTAAGAAAAATAATCGAAAGCACCAAATAAAGCAGCTTGTTAGAGGAAGAATTTCTGAAAGCACATCAGAGAGGTCCTTCAAAATAATTCAGAATCTTTTGAATATCAGATGAAATCACCATAGTCCTCAGAGGAGCTGCAGAAAGAAGAAATGGCAGAATTTTTGTCCTCATGACACATCATGACTTTTTCCCTTATTATGCTCTAGAAGGGTGATGTATAAATATTTGTTCCCTCTTTCTTTGACCTTGTGGTGACTTTTAGCAGAGTGTCATCCATAAATAAGGAATTGGTCTTCATTTATTTCATTACCTTCAGGTATTTCAATATTCAATATTTCAATAATCTTCAGGAGATATGTTTTCTGGCCCCTTGCAAATGGATGTTAAAATATTTTGGCTTCTCAGCCTAGTACATCCATGTTACCAGCATTGCAAGAGTATAGACATAAAAAATATGTCGAGTTATTTTTGATGTATTTTCAGTACCTTATGGATGACTTCACATCAAATGTCACAGGCTTTTTTGAAGTGAAATAGAGCAATCTAAGGAACCTCAGAAGACTGCTGTAGGATGCTTTTTAATAGAGACAATAATGTGATGAGTGAAGAGATGATGGGCCCAGTAACACTACCAGTCAATATCAGAGTGAATGAGCTGCAGATGAGGAGAGAGAGATACATCCAAAGCTGCAGAAGCACAAGTGATCCATAGGCTGAGCATCAAAATAATCCCTCAAGTGACTTCACAGCCTGGAACTGCTGTAAGGATTGTACTAATATCCTACTGATTAAACCCCAAGTTTTAATCTTCTGTGTGTTCCTCCAGACGAATTTTTTTCTTGTTCCTTTTTCTTGTACTTGATTTTTTTTTTTTTTTTCCCAATGTCCTCACTGTGGACACCACCACTTGGCTTTCCTGGTAGGGATGTGGAGCCACATCTGCCTGTGGTTGATCATACCAGGCACTAACAAAGCTTGGCAAGCAGAACATCCAAAGTGGGGCATTCAAGTAATCTTAAAACTATTCCATTGTGCCTCCTTGAGAAGAATGCCAGAAAGAGCAAGGGATAGGTAAAAGGTAGAGCTGAGTGAGGAAGGACCACATGCCATTCATTTTGGGCTCCCACCAAGGCAAGGAGTTGTTAATCTAGACATCTGTATATCAGGGGCAGAACATTGCTACTTAAAATTAATGCTACTTAACATGTGAATTTATTCACAGAGCCAAAAATGTTGTGAATGTATTTTAATATACTTCAAATACAGGCAGAATGAAGTAAGGAGGAGGTGATATCATCATATTTATGGGGGCTCGTTATAGAAACATGTATTTTCATAAAGCATACATCAGAGCCCAGGGAGAAGGCAGTACCTTCAAAATATAAACATACCTTAAAAAGATAAACATATCTTAAAAAGATAAACATACCTTCAGCATGGGGTTTGACCCATGCTTTTATTTCTTTCCCTTAGCTCCTTAAAACCCACTAGAAACTGTCCTCATTAGAGTATCACTTGACAACACATCAAGTGGTTTGCTTACAACAATGGGATTTTAAAAGGAAGCTCAAGTGTAAATCTTTAAACTAAATGAATATGCCAAAGTTGTTAAGATAATTTTATGAATACTTATCAGTGAAAGGAGAGCACAGCTAAGAGGTGGAAATCTTAACAAATAAGTGTTAGTGTCTGGAAACTGTACAGAATTATTTAGCCTATTAGCTTGTTAACCAAGTGCTCCTTGCACTTAACCTTATTTTCTAAACTCAGGCTGTGGCTAATATTTACCTGCAGGTAATGAGGTAATGCTGTTAGATGTGGAGGACAGTTCTTTCTAGTTCTTTCTTGGACTTCTTGTATTTTCAAGCTTCAGCATTCTAACAGCTTGTCAGAGAGAGACATCTGGAATGTGATTGTTATTGGAGATTTTTTGCATTTTTTTACACAGAAGATGGGAGATTTGTTCAAAATTTGTAGAAGGTATCTTATTTCCTTAGCTAAAAGCAGAATTCTTTGGAAGATGCAGTCTCCATTTTTCCTCAGTCCTTTTATGCCTCTGGTTTGGGGGCAGAGATTAGTTTTTGGACTGAGAAATTTTACCGTGAGATTTATAGTAATTTATAGGATGAATCTTTCTAAAAAGAGACAACACTTTACAAGAAGACACTGGTTAAATACCTGTCTGTCCACAATGTACATTTTCCCTCATTACCATGTGTAAGCATCTAGGAAACTTTCACATTTTTCAAGATTTGTAGCCTGAACTTGTTTCATTTTATTTCACCATTTGTAAAATACATCTTATTCTCATTTATTTGTCTTTTCCAATCTGGAATTGTGCTCTTTTTAGTCAGGGCTGACTAAGAAGTCTCAGCACAAAATCATAGCTGTTCTTTTCATCAGTCCAGCCCTTCTTCTGGCACATTGTGCTGCCTTTCCAAAAATACAGCTCTCTTCTGCTCCCCTTGTGTTTCTGGAATAGTCTTTTCCTTTGCATGCAGCCTGAGCCCTGTAAACATGGACACAGCAGGAGCCTTTTAATAAATTAGCTGTTAGCACATTCAAAAGTTCTAAACGATGGGGTGTTCTGCTGCAGCAAGGGAAGAATTTTCATCAGATCAGAAGTTGTTATCCCACTGGGAGTTACAGCTCAGGAAACTGCCACCAGTGTTATTAGCAGCAGATCCCTGGCATGTCAGGGAACCCAGAGATCAATGCTTAACCCTTCCTCTGCCCTTGTGGGCTTAATTCATCCAAATGAGCACGAGAGAAACCCATCCAGAGGCACTGTGCAGAGAATCAAAGAGTTTTCTCTAATAATGGAGGTCTCCATCCCAGAAATGCAAGCAATCAAAAACATTATTTTAATGCAATAACCTTTGGTACTGAGTCAGACCCAGCAGCAGGTCAGCATGGATACCCCATGCCTGGTTTTATTTCCTTTCCTGTTCCCTAGGCTTTGCAGAGCAGCTCTGAACAATTTGCCAGTTGCATTGGAGATGATGTTGTTATTGGAAATAGATTCCTGCAGGATTATAGGTGTGATCACAGTGCCTGAGTCTTGAGACCTGTCTCAATAACAAGTCCTCTTATTGATTTCCCTTTATGTTGAGAAGTGAGGTGATCAGAGGAGATGGATATAGATAAGCACATTTCCACTTCCATGAGGATTGGTTAGAGTCTGCTGAAAATCCCATTGCTTTGAAAGAGAAAAAGCCCCTGTTGCTTTCCAAGTTATTAATATGTTTGTGATTATTTTATTTAAAATACTTCTGACTGTTCTTACAGTATTGTCATTTATAGGTTTAACCACATAACCATCTCCTGATATTTGCTAGCTATTTTTGTTCCCTCTTATTTATTTAAACATTTTGCCATCAAAGACTTAAGTGCTGCATTCAGACAATGGCCACAGGTAGTTGCTTTAACAAGAGAGCCAGCAGAGAAGCTGCTGTTTTAATACCAGCCTGGGATGACCATTCCCTGCCAGACTGTAAGAAAAGCAATGTCATATTAGGAGTAAACCTCACCACTTTCAGGGGAAATCATGTAAATACCAAGCAGACAGGAGTTTAGCAGCAGAAGACAGGAAAAAACCACAATTATTTCTTTGTAGACTATCCAGCTGTGTATTAGGTATAACATTCCTAGGAGTGGTTGCCTCTGTAAATGGAAACAGATGGGGGGAAATGCTGTGTGCCTGCCTAACCTCTGCTCATGCTAATGAGAAAATCCTTGGCCTGGGTTCAGTCAGTGTTGCTGTTTTTCTTGGAAGGCTCCCTGGGCATCTTACATGGTATATAATGCACAATGTCTGCTTAAATATGCTTTATGAAGTGTTTTGTGTATATCTGTTCTTTGAGATTTGGCATTGTCTCTTGGGTTTTTATAGTATAGGCCTTGAAAAACTACCATCCTCCAAAAAAAAAAAAAAAAAACCAAAAAGCCCACCAGAAAGCAGAGACACTAACAGCCTCCCAACACACCAGCTTTGGTAATTCAATACCACCACCCATTCCTTTGCTGTTAAATTGATGCCTTTTGGCCCCTAAAATCCTGAGCCAGACAAAAGAAGTAGAAAGGACCCCACAGCTTGAAAACTGAAGTTATTTTGGCCTCTAACAAAAACCTTTGCTTTGAAAAAGAAAAGATATTTGTTGAACTACTTAAAGAGTTAATTTTCAGGCACTGAAGGCAGCTGAGAGAAAAAAAATCATGTTAAAACTAGCATTGCAAGACATTGTTTTTGTGTCAGGAAATTAAAACAATAGCCTGTGGATGCTGATTCTGATGCAGATTCTGAAGAAGAGTGTGGCCCTAATCCTCCATCCTGCACATCAGCAATTATTTTCCAATTTAAGGTGTGGTTCTGCCCTTTCCTGTTTCTTATGAAGAAAATTGAGCTGAGGCCAGGGGGGTGTGGAGAAGGAGGAATGTGAGGTGTGTGTTCTGCTACTTTTTATTATTGATTTCCCAAAATTAGAAGTCTGTTTCTAATAGAGAGGAGGCTTAAAAGTAATCAATAGTGTTTATCTTACAAGGCAGTAGTTCAAACTCCAGTGGAAAGTGCTGTAATTCACCTTTTCCCTTGTTACTGGTTGTCTCATTTAGTGCAGTGCTGCACAACAGCTCTGGGTTTCAATGCTGTAAATCCCCTAATTATGCACTCCCCAAATATGTTAAAAATAATATAAAAGTGTTAGTCAGGCATTTCTGGCTTTATCTCCCTCCTCCAGCACTCACATTCTGTTTGCAGCTCACTACAACTTAACTATGTGATTTGTATTGGAAAGATTTTCTTTTATTTTTTTTTTTTTTTTGGTTCATTTCACTTTATTATGTTTCAGCAGAGCTGTGACATGCACTCAGATATCTTTACTGCAGTTGTTTCATGATGAAACCAGATTGCCACTGTAGATACATCACAATAACAAGTAAGAGAAAATTCAGGCCACCTTGCTTTGTTTTGGTGAGCTACTGTAGCCTGGCTTCACAGGAGAGAAAAAGGATAAAGAAAAAAATAAAATAAAATGAAAGGAAAAAAGAAAAAGGGGGGAAAAGAGAGAAGGAAAGGAAAAAGAAAAGAACAATTAAAAAATCAATCAAAATAGCACCAAATTAGGCAGATTGAACTTCTAAAATAAACACAACCTGAACATAAAGGAAGTATATTGCTCTGAAAGTTATGGTGTGGTTAAAAATTCCCAAAAACTGTAATTCACATGTATGTCTTATTTCAGCAGAAATTATGTTTTGGTTCTTCTGATTGAAAATATTTTTCATGGCTACTTTTTGTAGCTTCCAGGCTTCAAAACCTGTCCATGGCTGCACTATTTATTGTGAAGAACATTTTCTTTTTGAGTTGTACTGACGTTCACTGAAGGAATCCTGTCTGCAGCACCTCCTGACTCACCAGCTCACATCACAAACCCTCAGATCAACCAATTCACACTCACAGGAGCTGGCAACAGGCAATGTGATTTAAGGAATTACCTTTCCAGATAAACACTGATAATAGGTCAGGTTGAAATGTTATATATAGGCAGCCCCACAAAGGCTTCCAGGGTTACAGACAAGATCCTCTAGAGATGATTTTTAAGTTTTCTCGAGGTTTTATTCTTAGTGAAGAAAAGGTTAGGATAGTGATAGCTTTGTGACTGGGAACTCCAGCTGACTGCAGCTCCTTGGCTTGCTCCATGCCTGGCAGCATTGCAGCAGCAGGTTCTTCCTTTCTCTGGGATTGCTCCCCAGTGCAGCATTCCAGGCTCCTGTGAAGGAGCTCTGCAGGGAAGTGAGGCATAGAAACACAGATCCAGGTCGCAGAACATCCTGCAGCACGTGGCAAGAAAAGTGCAGCAGAAAAAAAGCCTTGTTTCCAGAGCTGTTCCTTCTGCTGCTGCTTCAGTGTTCCAGGAGAAAATGACCCATTCTACCAAAAAAAAAAAAAAGTTGATGCCTCCCTTTTCAGTGCAGTAAAGAGAAAATATCTATTTGGAGAGATTTGTATACAGGTAATGGCAGGAGGGAAGTGACCCATTTTCCATGGAGGCAGAAATGTGCAATGCTCATCCCAGGTGAGCCTGGCCCAGCTCTCCTCACAATTAAAGTGAGTTCAGTGTGAACAGGTCACAACCAGAGCAACCTTGCAAAACATTATGGGGAGTTTCAACCAGGTCCCCTGCCTCTGGTGTTTTTCTGGTGTTCCTCAACTTCTGAAGAATGGATAATGCAGTCTTATTGTTGCCAGCTCTTGTGATATTTGATGTTTTTCTGAAAGTTTGAGCTTTGAAGGCCTGCAAGACAAAGGTTGGGGTTTTTTTAACTATTTCATGTGTGTTTTTAATATGTTCTAGTCTTTTGTTGTTGGAAAATACAGACGAAAGCATGAGCTGAGTTCCTAAAAGCTCAGAAATGACAAGGCAGAAGAGATGCCCACATTTATTAGTTTGTGAAATGCTGTGATTTTTAAAGCTGTCATCATGATTAAGGCTGTAAATATGGTGTTTACAGTCACAGTATGTTTTTAGTTCTGCAGGCAGCATGAGGCATTATGAACAGAATGTTGTGTTAGTCCCACAGAAGTTCAATCACTCCAACAGAATTTCTTAGTAGGCAGAGTTACCTTCTGAGGAGGAGGATGCCATCTTCATCCTGCACAACTAGAAAATAATAAAAGTCTTCCTCCCCCAAGATAGCATCATCTTGCCATTGATCAAAAGGCAGCTCAAACATCCATTGAAAACTGGCATTTTGAGAGATGGCAGGTTTGAAATGTTACAGTTAAAGGACTTCCATTATCTGTAATACAAATCCACATTTAAGAGAGTTGTAATTTAGCCATATACAGTCACTCTGCTTTGACACTTGGCATAAAAATAACATCCCTGGAGCAGATATTTTTATAAGAGAAGATATTTGAGAAAATTGATTTGACTTTTCAGAGATTTAGACATGTTCAACTTATCTCTCATCACATTAGTCTTATAGAAGTGAAATTTGAGGGATTTACCAGACACAAGAATGTGGAGCTTTGGGTGATTGTAACATGATCCACAGCAAGTAATAATTTGGTTTTGATGATGATGAATAATGTAAATGCAGGGACGTGTGTGGGTTTTAACATGGGACTGCTGAACATTGGAGTCAGAAGCAAAAGCAGGTGGATTTGTCTCCAGAATCATCTTTGTGGATGCTTCATGTGTACATGCAGGTGAAATCAGGAATAAAGAATCTGGAAGGAGCTGCTTGACTCCACAGTGGTCCTCACTGTGCGATGTGGAAAATGGCCACTAATTTTCCTTTCTGTGAGATGAAAAAGTTCTGTCCTCTCCTTGTACAACGTCTCAGAGAACCAACGTTGCAAGGAATACGTTGGAGTTATTAAGAAGAGGTGCCAGATAGACTCACATCTCTTGTGGGAGGTGGTTGTTGGAATTGAAATGGTTTATCTTCTGCATTTGCATGAGATGTGCTTTTGTTCTTTCTTTTGTTCCACCTACAGGAGATACACAGCTAGTGTAGAGTGTTACATATGTCTGTAACTTGTTATTATTGAATAATGCATATATCTGGAATCCTGACAGTGCCATAAGGATTTTTTAACTCCAAGCATTACTGAACCTTTGGAGCAATTGCATGAAAGCCAAGTGCCAGCTGAGAGGCTTTGCTGTGGGGAATTGCTGTAGCCCTCCAGGAGCCACAGTGACTTGCACCAGCCCAGCCCACTGTGTCACACAGCTGACTCTCCTCTGCCTTTCCTGCTCCTTCCCTATTCCTGTCCAGCTAAAATGAGATAAAGCTGTTGCTTTCTGAGTGGGAGAGACTGAGAGCTCACTACAGAGCCAGGCAGAATTAGAGCAGGAGCTGAGCAATGTTTTGACAGGCTTGGAGCACCCTTCATCTTGAGCATGGGCCCCCAAAGCTCACATGATGCTGGGAGCTGGTGTGGGATCTGGCTGTGTTTACCTTAGGGAAAAAATATGCAGGGCAGTGCCCCCCTGGAAAGGTCTGTAAGCTGGCACAGTAAACCCTGTAAAAGGTTTCATCTGTTCAAAGCCAGTCAGTTCAAATATCCTTCCTTTTATTTTCTTTCTTTTAAAAAATCTCCAAGTTAATTTCTCTGTTTCAAGTGGGGAAATCAGTCCAAACTTTACAAAGCAATGTTGACCACATCAGATATTTCCCAGTCTTGTTTTCCTTTCTTCATTAACTGGAGAATAAAAAAATGATGCTGAATAAATACACCTATCAGTTATGAAGGGTGTAGTAGGGGAGTTGTTAATAGAGATGGGTGCAGGCTGTTACAGACAAGGTTCTTGAAAACTCTGTAAATCTGAACATCCGGAAAGACTTTTACCAGAGAAATTCTTGGCTAGGTTCATCCCACACAGACTAATTTTTATTGGTGTCTGGTTATTTTAGACTTTCCCCTGTGAATGTGATCATGGAGAAGCAATTTTGAGCAAGGCTGGGATAGCCAGGCTCAATTTTTTTCCAAGACAGATGCAACAGATGTGCTTGTAGGTACAAAACATGACCCTTGTGAAAGCTCTCTAAGCTCTTACTTGTAAAGGAAAACTCATGGTCATAGCATTTCCTCAGTCACAAAGGATAGAGGGGTGGAAAACAAAGTCCAGTCAGAGGGGAATTAGAGGGAAGCAAATCACAGCAATGATAGGGATAGATAATGATGATACCATCAAGTTCTTACATAATCACCTTTTCAAATGATCTCCTTTTCACCAGGAGACCAGAAAAATAATCTGAGATCTACAGCTCTCACAAAGATGAAAAGGAATAACAGTTCTGTGTTCCATCCATTACACCTGTTGCATCTTGTAGAGGTCAAAGAGAATGAGTTAAATCACAGCTAACAGCAGTGAGCCACTCTCCTCAAATATTTTGTGCAAATGAGGAGAATGCAATAAAGGTTTACAATCTCTCTATATAATGTTAATTACAGAGTTTTGAAGGCACTGTATACCTGGTATATATTGTGAAGGACTCAGTAATGAATGTGTTGCAGAAAATTTCCAGCTGAAGTCCAAATAGGACCATTTAAAGATGTTTTACTGAACAGAAGTGCCAAATCTCTAGGTTAAGGTTTGGCAGTGAACCAAAAATACTTTCCACAAGAAGTGATTATTATGTATTATTCATACAGTGCATCTACATGAGTGAAAATAATACTGCTTAGCTCTCAGTGCTCAAAGTGCTTTTACATTTTCAAAGTGCTGTGCACACATTACTTAATTAATGGAATAAAGTAAGTTACACTTTTATGCATTTAGCATTGATATTTTGACAATAAATGGTTTTGGAGACTTTATATGCATCAGTGCATTTGAGCAGCTTGTATAAATTGTTCTGATGTTCACAATTGTATTTGAGCAGCATCTTAGTAATTTAGATGCATTTTACCTTATGATGAGCAGATAGAATGAAGGTTATCTGCTGATAGCAATGTACCATAAAAAAGGCAACTTCTTGTCCTTTCTAGTAAATCATAAATCTGCTCACTTGCTCATGTTCTGGAATCCACAGCAGAACTAAACACACCAGTGGAAGTCAAAACCCACTAAAAGACATCATTAGTATTCCAAGGGCAGAAACAGAGCTCCATCCAGAAGATGGATTTTGTGGAATTGGTATACCCAGTGTTAGGCATAGAGACTTGGTAGAGTGCTGGAACATCTGCTGGCTGTTTTCAGAGGAATGTCAGCCTATTACCATCTATTAAAATTGATTTTAAAGTGATCTCTTAGAGATGAATCTCATTTTCCCCCTATCAGTCCTTATGAAAAGTGTTGGCATACTGTTGACATTTATATCCCATTGGTTTGGGTTTTTTTCCTTCTAAACAGCCTATATTAGAGTGCAATATCCTCTGTGGAAGGCATCTGTCTATCATATCAAGCTGGCTTAATGGTCTTTTACATGAGGGTGTTTTGGCAGGATTGCTCTCCCCAGCTCACAATGCCAACTCTAGAATCATATCTGCTCTCAAGCACAGATTTTCTTTATTGGTCCCAGCCTCTCCCAGCTACAGACTTCCCAAAAGGTGCAGCCATTCCACAAGTCAACAAGACAAGTCCACAAAACAAGTTCTTGAGTGTTTTGGAATAAGTATTTTACATCCTATTTGCCTGACTTGCTGCTCATTGTTCCTCCTGACCTCCCTTCTGCTCAGGAAGAAACATGAGGAGGTTGCATTTAGGTCATGCAGACACCTGGCATGGATTCTTCCAGGATGCTGGGAATCAAGCATTGCAAAATCTTACCAAAATAGCTAATCATTCTACAGTCACTGTTTAACAAAAATGGCATTATTTTGGTGAACCCATCTGAGTGTTTCAGGCACAAATGGGGTGTAGCTCTAGACATTCAGTAAGCAAGTGATCCTGAGTTGATCTTGTTTTTGGAAGAGACACTGGAGTGAGCATCCTGGTAATGGAAATGTTTTTTCTAGCAGTACTGTAAATTTGACAGCATCCTCTTTTATCTGGTTCTGTCTTTTTCTGGTGGCAAAAAGATTATCTCCAGCATTAGAATAAAACAAATACAGCATTTAAGAAAATCAGCCTTTGTCCTTGGAAAATGGCCTTTAATGGCATGCATTAATGAGATTAATTTGATCTCTAAATGGCAAATAACTGAATCATGTAACTTTTTCTTCAAGGAGAGAGATTAAGTAATATTTACATAAATAAGATTCAGTATAGGCTTTAGTAAGAGCAGTGGTTTCAGAGCTGTTTCAAGTTATGCCACATGGCCTTTTTTCTTGGGAAGCAGGTCTGTTACCCCTTCACTTTGCTTCCACAACAGGAGTTTTAATCACCTCATTGCGTAGGAATTAGTAACTTTCTATACTGGTGTTATCTCTACCCTATATTGGTGTTATCTCTACCCACACTCTGCACAAACAGGCTATATTGAGGGGCTGGAAGGAGAATTTGCAGTACATTGCTGCAGCTTAGGTGAGCATTTTCATCCCCTAGAAGTGCAACTTTCATGACATCTGCTGAATTTTTGGAAACCTACATGTAGTCAGACAAAACTGGTGTCCAAGTGCTGCTGTCATCTTCCCAGCAGGGTGGGAAACATTTGGTAGCACTGACCCAAAGCCCCTGTGAAATCATTAGCCTTTGTACAAAGAGTGACAAATGTGAACATTAATGGAGGATGAAGGTGAGAATGATAAAAGAAATGATAGCAAACAAGGGAAACACTCAGTGGGAGTTTTCTTCTGGACTGCTCTCATTTACATTAGGTTTGAGAGGGTTCATCAAATCCTCTATTTTGAAAAGCTTTCTGAGGTGAAACTTTCTGGGCTTTAGATGCTTACATAATTTTGTATGTGGGAGTCATCTGTCCTCTTTTGATGAAAATACTTTAAAAAGTTGAATTTTAAACCAACTTTGTAGGATCCAGACAGAATTTTTTCCTTCGTCAATAATTTAGAAAATAATGTGCAGAACATGGAAAGTATCCCAGCCCCTGAGGGGGGTGAAACCTTTGCTCAACCTCAGTGAGAAAATTGTTGCTGAATTTAGCATGACTGCCTGTAACAGTGCACTTAAAAAGTTGTTTAAACCATCATCATCCTCCAGCCCTTTTTCTCCTGCCCTTTTTCTGCAGTTCAGCTATTGTGCACCCTTCAGGGGTCTCAGTACCAGCAATAGGGAGCTTTGCTTTCCAGGACAATGGATCCCCATTGCTCTTCCTGCTGGTTCCCAGCATCATGCATCTGGCACTTGCTCTAGCATCCAAACTTAAATTACTCATCATTTAGCCACTGGAACAGTTTGCCCAGAGAAATTGTGGATATCCCATTCCTGGAAGTATTCCAAGAAAGGCTGGATTGGGCTCTCAGCAGCCTGATCTAGAGGGACACATCCCTGTCCATGGCAGGGAAATTGGAACTAGACAATCTCTAAGGTCTCTTCCAACCCAAACCTGTGATTTTTTGATCCTCACACCTGTCTGAAGTGTCGGAGGTGCCATTACTTGGTCTCTCTGTGTGGTTTTAAGTTTGGGGCTGTTTTGCATTCAGAATCTTGCAGCAGCCACTGGGGTAATGGCAAGGAGGTGATCACATTACTGTGTTCAAGCATTATTTTGGTTTTGAGTGATGGAGTCTGAACAAGTAATGCTGATTCTCCTGCTGGCCCTGGGAAGGAGTGGGAATTCTATCAGTAGATATTATGTGGTGCTGAAACAATGCTGGCAAAAAACATCAAAACCATGGGAATTTTCCAAAGTGACACCTCAAACCAGCAAAGTGCTGGAGGACAAGAGTCTTGGGAATTTTCTGCCACAGGTTCAGTCCCCAGACTGAACAGGTTTAGGATGCTCGTAATCATAGGGAACTTTGGGATATTCAAGTCCAACTTGTACTAAAAAGATAGTGAAAAATTGATGTTGTAAGGTAAAATGTGATGCAAAAACTTGGCTTGTGGGATCTCACCACCCTGCTTGATTGTAGGCTGCAATTCCATCTTATTCAGCAAAGCTCCACAATGAGGATCTAATGATAACTCTAAGTAAGCTGATGATTTATCTCCTCCATGAGGCATGGTTGTTGCAAAACTGCCTATCAGATATTTTCAGAGTACTATCCTTCACAAGCCCTTATTTAATGCAGTGATATTTGCATGCACACTCTCTCTTCCCATTTGCCATTTTGTCACTGAGATAGCAAATTACATTCATCAGAATCCATTCATTCCCTGAATGCAGGATTATCTTGGCTGTGTCAGCTGCCCTATGACTGGGAGCTGTGAAAAATGGAGGTGGCCTTCAGATATTCCAAACATGTATCTTCAAAGGACAGTAGGTATTAAGCTGGAAAAGATTAATGGGCTTTATGTCATCGTGTTTGTGTGGCACAGGAGTGAATTGTGCAGATTGATGGATATCTTGGTAAAAACAAATGCATTCTTAAACTGCTCTCCTGGCCCTTCCCTGACAAGTTTTAGTGACCATCAAAAGGAATATACTGAGATGTTCACTTAAATCCTAGGCTGGTTTTACAGGTTATTTCACCTTTAGGAAAATGAAAAACTTCTTGTAGTTGAGAACAAAACCACACGTGGAGTATTAAGGACTGGTTATTTTATAGCCTGTCTGTGTTTATATTACCACTACAGGACTGTCACATCTTACTTGTCATATAATTGTGCAGTAAGTAACTGGGACATACACAAATGGCTGACAACAGAATTGTGAATTCCTGTGAAAATGCTGTTATGAGTTCTTGTTTGAGATCCAGGTTGGGTCTTCAGGACAATCATTCTGCTTGTCAGGCAGATGCTTCGTTCACACACAAGAAGTAACAGCTCAGCACAAAGAAGGCCAAAAGGGAAAGTTCTACCTGCCCTTGAATAATACACTGTATTAAAAAAGTATTGAAGGAATTCACAGAGTGAATTCTTTCACAAAGAATAAGCAACTTTTAATAAACAATAAGGGGAAAAGAGTTATCAGCATTGATTCACACAATATAAGAATGCATTGAAAAGATATTTCCACCAGAGGAAAAGCAGTGGTGTGCAGTGAAGCTTGTGAAATTTGCATGTGACCATGCAAGGTCACATGATGGGATTTTATTTTATTTTATTTTTTCATCTGTAGCATCTTTGGTCAACAGAGAACAGGAGGAGAAAACCAGGGTCCTACTCCACTTCTGCTGTTCTTGTTTCTCTGTGACCTTGGGCACATCACATCTTCACCTGGCAGCAGGGATCTGTCAGAACTATCACAAAACTGGAATGCTGACCTGTGCTTGAGAACTGTGGGTAAAAGTGGTTCTCCACTGGAAAGTTTTATGGGTTTTAATCTGTTTCAGTTATGTGGAGATAGGCTTGAGCCATGGTGACAGCAGCACTGGTCTGTCTGGTGCCTGTGTGATACTGGGAGTATCAACAGCCCTCAGCTCTTGAATATGAGCAGACCTGTAGGACCAGGCACAAAGGACAGGGAGAGACATTCAGCACATTTTTTAATTTTTATTGAATGTCAATGTTAAACGTGTTGCTACTTCATTTTGCTTTAGAGGCAGAGATTGCTGCAAAACCTTATGTACTAGGATGCTATTTGTATTAATATTTTAAGCTGGTAATAAATTTCTCATGGGGTTTTTGTTGATTTTGGTTTGTTTTTTTTTTAAATTGCCCTTGGACTTTTAATTATCTTTCACTCCAAGCTAAGTATGTGTTCCATCATAAAGTAGGATATTAAAGCTAAAGAAACAAAAGATATTTCTAATTGTGTTTTTTAACTACCATAGAAACCATTCCACTCTGTGATAAGAATAAATAATTTTACAATTCATATGGTTTATATTTTTTTCCCCTTGATGGCTAACTAAGTAATATGGTGATTTAAGTAAGAGTTGCTTCTTCACAGCTGGTCTTCCACAGGTATTTGCTCTTGATGCAATATCACAACTCTCCACTAATACCATTACTTACAAGAGATTTGCAGTAATGTAAATTTTAATTTAGGCTTTTGCTTTGTATTCCAAAGAATCTGGAAATTCAAACCCATGAAAACCAGAGAGCACTGTCTGAGAGGGTACATTTCTCCCTGGATGGAAGGGTAACCCAGAAAAGTCCTGGTTACCTGAAGCTGGGCTCATTTGAATGATTGCAAGGTCAAGTAAACACGGGGTGTTCTGGCTCAGGTCTGCAGTGGCTTTGAAGCTGTGCCAAAAGAAAGGCTCTCAAGGCCAGGTGAACAGCTTTGTGAACATCATCACACAGTTCACTGGTTGACAAATTCACCGTGTCACCAGTCTGACACCTCTGCCCTGCTTAAATCTTCTTCTGAGGATGAAGGCAGCACCCAAGCTTTCTATCTGCCATAAATACATGGCTGAAGTTCTTCTTGAGAGTAATTCTGCAATTACAGACCATGATGTCATGCCAGAAGGAGCAGACAGTCAGCTAGGCTTTATGCTGTAATGGTTTCTGTGAAATTAGCAATAATACCAGGAGGCTGAATTTTAATTGACAGTGCTATGAAATTAGTATTTATAGGGCCTGAAGCATTCAACTTGAGACAAGTGTGTGAAAACTTCTGGTGTCAACCCTGCTGGTCTCCAGGGGGAGATGCAGTCCTCTCTCCTCTGTTTGGCCAGACAGGCTGCTGTCTGGACAGCTGGCCAGATATTCATGGTGTTCAAGAAAGGAAGCACCTCTGGCAAAGTGGATCACAGCTGCTGGGAGGTAAATGGCAGATGGCTGTGTTATTCTACAAAGCTGGTACTTCCATCTGTTGGCTGCAATAGGATTACCAGAGGATCAGATCAGGCAGAGGGTAGACTGAAGGGGAGAGAGGCATCAAGAGAGAGAATCATCTATCTGTTCTTCAGCAGGGCAGAACCAGATGTTGGTCTCTATTTCTGGATGTAGTCAGTTCAGTGCATCAGCTCAGGCAGAGAGGAACTCTTTCAGAAAAACAGAAAAGAAAAAAATAGCAAATAGGGTCCCTGAAGATAAGCAAGAGATATGGACTTCAGAACAGAAAACTGAGCCCTTGTCACAGAAATAGAAGAAATTTTACATAATGTGCAGGGAGCAGCTGGAGCACTCACAGCTTGGTCCTAAAGTGCATGAAAAATCTCTTCTTCCTTATTCTGAGCTTCTCACAGCTGAGATTTTGATTCTGTGAGAGCATGCCTTGGAAACCAGACTTAGGTTGCTTTTGTTCTCACTGGTCTCTCCAAGGGAAGTTTTGCCAGGTAATGAAAGCTAACAGGGCTGCCTATGGTCCAAACAAAGGAAAATGTTCAACATTGTTGAATCCTAGGAAGTTTCAGGTTGGGAGGAGCCTTACAGACCATCTCATTCCAAACCCCCTCATTTGGGGATTGTCCTGGTTTGGAGGACAAGTGTCTGCTAAGAAAGCAGGAGCCTCTCTGAAATGGAGAATACAAACCTCCTCCAAATTATATAATTTTGAAATTAAGGAGCTTTCAGGGAAAGATATGGCAATAGGAATAACAGTTCTTTACTAGGAAAATTAGAATAGAAATGCAGTATTACAAAGAACAAACCCAAAACACTGACAGAGTCAGAATACAACCTGACACCCTGTCAGTCAGTCAGGGTGTTGGCAGAGTCCCATTAAATGGTGGCTGCATCCTCCTGCATTGGCAGATGTGGTTCAGCTGGAGCAGTGCTCCTGTAGAAGGTGCAGTTTTCCTCTGAAGGTCCAGGGATGATGTAGAAAAGTCCAGCTTTCCTCTGGAATCCAGTGGAAAAGGCTGCTTTGGTGTTCCAATTCTCAGTTTTTATCTGGGTAGGAAAGGCTTGGCTCCTCCCCCTGGCTGGAGCATCTCCCAGTGGGATGATGTAACTTTATCAGTCACACAGTGGGACTGAATGGGCCAGCAGCAGATGATATCTTCCTGGAGGGAGGATGGGCTGTGGAAAAAATAAAGATGACTGCCACAGCTAGTTTAAGGATGGCCCATTAGCAGAGAATATGTTCCAGGAGATCAGGGTCACTGCCCCACCCAGCTTCAACAGATGGTGACAGAATACACATTGCTGGTCACATCCTGTGTTGCAACCCAAGACAGGGGTCTTTTACTAGACCAGGTTGCTCAAAGCCCCCGACAACTTTGAATGTTCAGAGCTCCTTTCTTAGCAATTTAGTCAAGGCATATTGATGGGTTCAGGCAGCTCTGAGCTGTGACTGTGAAGGATATCTTTGAGAAATATATAACATTTAGGGTAATTAAATGCCTCTATCAGAAGAACTTGAATTCTTGAGGAGCAAATGTTTGTCTGGTGCTGCAGAGATAGGTGCCAATCCAAGCATGCTGAAGTCAATGAAAATATCTCTGTTTTGCTTCACTGAATTTTGAATTAAATCCATGGAATTTTGATAAACTAAAAATGTTTCTGCAAGCTTCTGATGCTCAGTGTTGCCTTCTGATAGTAGGTCCTAATGGGATCAGGCAGGAGTGTTTATGGAAGTGATTTCTTCACCTACAAAGACAAAAAGCTGCTTCCTTCCTTTGTGCTGTATTATCATTCGATTTGGTATTGGGAAACATTTTTTGTAAATTCACATTGGTTTTCTATCATGTATTTTCTGGTGATATTTAAGGGATCATGAAACTTTTTGTTGCATATAAAAAGCAGTCACTTCCTGATAGATAAATGTTTTTATGCTGGAGACATGCATGAAATATACTTGGGAGTGCTGAAACACACTTGAGTTTGTTTTCATTGCAAGCTGCTCTTTTGTTAGGACACAGGGTGGCAATGATGTGGAAACACTCATTATATGAAACAGTCTAGAGAGCCTTTTGGTCAGAGTTCTGCTTCAGATCTGTGTTGGGTGTATCCAGCTTGGCACTGGGGTATATTTACAGTTATACCTATGAAAGCATTTGGCATGTTCTGTGGATTGTGCTTGGCAAAAACTCTTTGAAGCAATCCATGGGTGCACAGCCAGGTGTTCCTGTACCCTAGGAAGGAAAATAGGAATGTCTTATTCCTATTTCTAGAATTCCTCTTCCTAGATAGGGAAATGAAGCCAGGGGAATCATATAACCTGCCCAAGACCACAGCAAAAGAACTATGGGGTTCTATATACTGAAACTATCTCAGCAAAAGAGATGAGATAAAACATAGACATTTCTGATGCTAAAATATATAGATCACAGACAGCTTGGGTTGGAAGAAACCTTAAAGTTCACCTCATTCCAACTCCCCTGCCATGGCCAGGAGCACCTTCCACTAGAGCAGGTTACTCAGAGCCCCATCCAGCCTGGCCTTAAACACTTCCAGGGATGGGACATCCCCAGCTCCTCTGGGCAACCTGTGCCAGGGTTTCACCACCCTCATTGTAAGGAATTTCTTCCTAACATCTAATCTTAATCTCTTATCTTTTAATTTAAAACACCCCCCCCCCTCATCCTATCTTTATGTCCATGTAAGAAATCTCTGGGTTTTATATAGGTGTAAATTCCTATTACAGCAGCTGCATCAGAGATGCAGCAGTCCTCCTACACATTGCAGCAGAGGGCAGGGTCCTTTAGGAAGTTTAAGGGACCCTCAGCAGCTTTCCATCATTCCTGTGGGTGTCCCTGAGCACCCACCTGCCCAGCCTTCCATGGAGCTCTCATAGCCCATCTGTGGTCTGTGAGTCAACTCACCCAAGGTGCAGCAACTCACCAATAAATTGAAAATTCACAACATGTAAAGTGCTCTCAAAGCCACCAACTAACAAAACCCCAAAGATCAAAAACCAGAAAGAAATTTTTTTTGCCACTCTGTTTGCACTTTCTAAGATCAGTGCTGCTGCTATTAGCCCAACTGTGCTTTTATACCCATATCTCATGAGCTGTAACACCAGTGTAGATGTTTTCAGTTCATGAGATATGGCTGTATCCTTCTGAAACTCTGGAGTTAGGGTCCATTCTACCAAAAAATGTGTCCAAGGCCAGTCTGAATGGGGCTTGGAGGAATCAGATCTAGTGTAAGGTCTTGCCCATGGTGGGGGAATTGGAACTGGATTATCTTTGAGGTCCCTTCCAACCCACACCATTCTGTGATTCTAAAAAAATAGTCTGAGTCCTGTAGTCCTGCAAAGTTTACTAATTCTTATCAGGTGCTGCTAACAAAACCACCTGGAAGCTATCTTCATCAAAATTAAATAAAGCCTGGCTAGGAGAGCAGGTTAAAAAAATTAAAAAAAAAAAAAGGTAAGAAAAAAACAATCAAAGGTACTCACAGCCTTGAGCTGTGAAGGTGCCTAAGTGAACAGCTCATGCATTTTAACTCCCTTCTTCCTGTGCTGCAGTGCTCTTGATTTTGGGTTCTTTGATCCACCTATTCATAGCTGTGAAATGAACAGAATTTAATCAGGCTCTGACAGGGCATGGTTGATTTTAATGCCAGCCTCCAAAAAGGAGCTGTCAGTCAGGGATGGGCTTTAATGCCTTCAACCTGGAGCTCCATGCAGTTGTGCTGCAGCTGGGTGGTGCCTGGTCAGCAGTGGAGGAGCTGAGCATCTCAAAAGGCACTGGGGTTATCTGGGCACTGTCAAGAGAGTCTGCAGGGGCTGCTCCTCACCCTCTCTGAATGGGGGGTTAATGAAACTGGAATTTCCAGGCCACATGAGAGGAGGGTTTCCTTGTTGAATAAGGAGTGGCTTTCCTAACTGCACATCCCAAAAATCCTGCTGAGCTTTTGTGGGTCAGCAGGCAAAGTAGGTTATTAGTCACTTAGATTAAACTTTGCATTATTGTAGCTGGAATGGGCATAGTGAGGACAAAGGCTACTTTCCATACCTAATCTCAAGTTATTTTAGCTGGGGATTTTAGATAAATAGTCAGTGACTGGCAGAATGATAGAACAGGGGTTAATTTCAGATTTACTATCTGCCAACACATACTATTCAATCAGATAAACACAGGGTTTCAGCTGTCATCACAAAATCTTACGCATACTTAAAAATAGAGCAGTTTTTCTCACATCATGAAGAAATGGAACAGGTTTATATATAGGATGTGTGCAGTCAGGAGGCTAGAAATTTTGAAATAGTCTGCCAATTCTAGAGAGATTCCCTATTTTTATATTAAGGAATTATATTAGAAGTAGTATAAATTCTCATGGTGAAGTTTTATCATTGCCAGCTGCACTGAATAAATGCAAGTAAAGGGAGCACCTTGAGAAGTTGGACTGTACAGAATGAGGCAAATTTCTGTAGGATTTTCAGCAGAGAATATAAGTCTATGTAGAGATTCAGAAATTTTTCTGTGTGGGAATATCCTTCCTCCTCTGCTTTATACATTTCCATCCTTGCTCTTTTGTCTGTTCTGGTTCATTGGGCCTATCACTTTTAATGCCTGAAAGTCTGCAAGGCAGAGAGGGAAGTTGACAATGTAGCAACACCCCAGCAATATCTTAATCCAGTTCTCACAAGAAATGTGATTTAAGCATTGCTGATTAAAGCCTCCCTCCTGAAAACACCCATTTTAGGCAGAATCATAGAACCATAGGATAGTTTGGATTGGTAGGGACCTTAAAGGTCATGTCAAACCTCATGTAGGTAAAGTGTCACACTTCTTGGCAATGATGCTTTACATTACAAATTTGTGAGTATGGAGATGAGTATGGCCTTTGGGCTTGAGCACACAACTAGTATTTGAGTTTTTAATTATATCCCTTTTGAGGAGTAGCTAATGCCATGTCCAGAATATTTTTAAGATCCAGCCTGGTTTGTTCTGAGGGATGCACAGAACAGCTTGGCTCTGCAAGCATCATATGAGCAGACAGCAGCAGGCAGTTTCCTTGCTGAAAAATCTGCTGATAGGCTTCCCTGTTCTGCTCTGCTGCCTTCTCTCCTGCTCACAAGCCTCCTTCTTCCTTAACACTAACATATCTTGTACCTTCTGTCTCACAGAGTGTCATAGAATCACTAAGGTTGGAGATCTCCAAGGTCTTCACATTCAGCCTTTGGGTGAATTCCACTTTTGTCACAAGCCCATATTGCAAAGTGCCACGTATACTCATTTTTTTATCATTTCTAGGGATGGGAACTCTATTATATCCCTGGGGAACCCATTCTAGTGCTTAACCACTCTTTCAATGAAGAAATTTTTCCAGATATCGAACCTGAAGCTCCCCTGGTGCAACTTGAGACCATTACCCTTCATATTATTGCTAGTTGTAATATTACATACCTCCTCTAATCATTCAGGTTTTGTCATCACCTTTCATTCCAAGATGTCCTTGT